>NW_009696055.1:61526-77770 GCF_000703405.1 Apaloderma vittatum
CTCCCAGTTATCCCAGCCCATCTATTTAAGGTTCTCTATACTTTTAAGAGCTGGAGCCCTCCGACTGTTTGTATATTAGCTTCAGAGCAAATCCCTATAGACCTTCTGTTCCTTTTACACAACCCGAGGTATGACTTCGGTGGAGGGGGTGGAACTGTTCAACACCTTCTGGAAAAAAAAAAATCAGACCCAGTAGATGTACATCTCGTTAGAAACCCCAAAACTGTATAGCACCAAGTGTCAACTAGTCATCCTAAGGAAAGAAAAAAGAGAGAAAGAAAAAAAATCTTGTCTCTGATCACTTAATTTGTGGCTCATTTTAGAAAACAGCAATGCATTACTGCTCAACAGGATTGTGATCTCTCATGATAACAGCTGAGGAAATAAAATCTGTGTGTTTCTTTTGGCATTTTCTCATTTTGGAATCTGCAGGCTTGGCGATGTGTTTTTCACTCATCATGCTGATATTACTGGCTTTTCAGTATCTTATCAATGAAGCAGTCTGGGGAATCCATCACTGACACCTATTTGGGCCATGAAGCATAATCCTGGTCTTGAACACTTTCCTTCCTCTGCTTTACAGGCTCCCCCATATAAACTTTTGCTTGAAGAATTTTTTGGCAGAATAATGTCATAAACAGTACGTTCTTGCATGACAGTCAATGGTTTGCAAAATGAGACTTTTCAACAGAGAGCTTTATTTTATATATTTGTGTACACTCTATTTTGTTCACCTTGTAAGTGTAGGCTGAACATTTACTTATACCTCTAACACTCATACTTCCACAGCCAGAGGTCTCATGTCCCAGTCTTTGATCTCTCCATTCCACATGCACCGCATCACGTTTACCATGCACTCAATAGTCTTTTATTTTCCCTTCTGTTCCATAGTGACCCACAACCATTTGCTTTTCAACATCCTAAGACACACATCTGAAGCCCAAACTTTGACAGACATGTGGGTCTTATGGCAGAAAGATTGAGGACTTGACTGCTCTGCACGTGAACAACAGGGTTAACCACAAGCAGAAAAATACAAATGATTGTGAAAAATACATGAGTGTGAAACATGTCACAGTGATACTGCCATCATATCTGTGGTGTCAAGCATCAGGATTTATTCAAAATCAACTAAGGTTTTAGCAAAAGAGAAGCCCTAGCAACCCAGTCAGCTGAGCAAGCAAATAAACAAAGCTCCAAGAAATTTTCTTACATTGAAAATTTAAAAAGCCTATCCTTATAGTTTCCCTAGAGGTCTTTACTAGACTGAAGTGATCAATGTAAAAAAAAAAAAAAGGTAATACAGGGTGTATGAAGAAAATTTCAGAGGAAGACATTGTGTCAATATGTACTAATTTCAGTTAAGGACAGGATCATTCAAATATGATCAAAGCTTTGAAAAATGAATAGCAGGAGTAGTTGCTGCTTGTTTGGGGGTTTTTTTCATGTTTTTTTTTTTTAACCCTAAACAGGGAGGTGAGAAAATCTATCCCAAAATACATGCTTAAATACTTTAAATACCTAAATACCTTTATCTCAGATAAAGGAGCAAAACAAGGACTTCAAAATTATCAAAAAGTCTAGCTCCATAACTTTAGCCTGTAAAGTGAGCTGACCATCCAAAGATGCTTTGACGTCTTCCAGACAGACTGGAAATGTTCATCTAGTGTCTAAAAAAATAAAATTAAAAATGTCACTGCAATGGCATGATTCGTACTTGCTCAACAAAGCTCCAAATGCAAGAGGAGGTTCCCTTTGGAAGGCTTTTCACCAGTCTGAAGATACTGAACATTAGAAACTTCTTGTGGTGCAACATCCCACCCAGTTTTTCTGTTTAGGAAAGTACAGAGCAAAGGCATTTCTCTCCTCTTTGGGATTTTTCATATAACCCATCCCTAATGTTAACCTGGATTCTTATTTTTAAATGGTTAATGAAGCTGCAAAGCTTTCAAGATGGAGAAAACATTTGCAGTGTGCTAGGCACTGTTCACCCAAAACATCCAGCCGCTGATAGAATAGGAATAAGCAATTGTTTTAATAAAAATTGCAAAAGATATCAGAAGTTGAGGACCAGGAATTACTTAGACACATGGAACAATTGGAAATCATTTACCATACTTGAGATGTTTGTGTGTTGCAAAAGGCTGTCTCTGGTTACAAATACTGTTGGTTTGGACTGGAGGAAGAGAGGAGGAGGTAGTAATTCCTCCTGTGCTCTCACTGACAGCGCTCATGCCTTCTGTCTCCGTTGACTGCTGCATAAACAAGGGTTGAAAACAAAAGCCCAGCACAGGGGTGGGTTTGAGACACCTGAGGTGCCCCCGCAAGCTAGGGCTGCAAGCACCAGCACACACACGAATACTCATGGAAGGTACTTCTACAGAAAAGGGAGAGGTGAAGATGAGGCAAGAAGGGGAGAAAAAATTTTTTAAAAAAATTTTTAAAAGTAATTTGGCATAGAGTTCATCAGCAGAAGCCCATGTGGAAACATGGTCTGCAAGCCTCTGTTGGGCAATGTGGCACCAAAGCTTGCTTTGGGACCAAACAAACTAAAGCATTGGAGGGGGAGTAAACAATAAAAAAAAAATAAATCTGTTTGTGGGTTGCATTCCTGAAGTAATAAAGCCATGACTCACTGAATGATTGACAAAGTTATAAATTCAACGGTGATTTAGTGAGTTATCTCACACCTACCTTGGAATGCAGTCAGGAGGAAGAATGTTTTTAAAGGGACAAAAAAATAACCATTGCATGACTAGAACTAATGGGGAATTAAGTCACAGTAAACATTGGTGGTAAACTTCTGAGTTTTGATATGATCCTGTATACAATATCACATTCACCCAGGAGTAAGTGCAGGGTAGGACGGTTCTGAAATTCCTCTTATCATAGCAATGATTAGTGCTCTCACTCTACAAAGCTATTCGGCAAGGCTAAAACGCATTTGAATTCAAGGACACAGATGAATTCTGCTATGCTGGTGAGGACTCAATCTTTAGCTGAAATAAAGTGGTGCTGCTCCACTACAGTTACCACACAAATGCAGCACCATGACCCTGTTCCAGGTGAGGACATTGCCTGTTCCCCAGCCAAGTGATGCTGGGGTAGCCTGGAGAGGAGTCCTCTGCCAGTATCCAGGTACGTCAGATAAGCAGGAACAGGGCAAACACAAACTGGGTGGAAGCAACGCTTCTGCTTCCTTTTAACTTCTAGCTCTTGTAGCCAAAACTGAAGGGTGATGACAATCTAGGAAGAAAGATAAAGTTTGGGAGAGAACATCTGGAGGAGCTGATGGAGAGCAAATGTTCACACAGGACAGAGTGAATACTTTAGAGGTAACTCAATCCGGCCAGACCTCTATCAGACAGAACAATTTCAAGGATCCTGCCTTTTTACAACTACTCATCAGCCTCTTAAGGATGGGACTTCTCTAGCTTCCAGCCTTGTTAACTGAACTGTGATGTGAAAACGAGACAGCAAGAGGGATGCTGAAGAAGAGCGAATAAAGTTTGAGGGTAAGATGCAAAATAAAATGAAAAACTTAGATGCAGACAGTACCCTACTTGTAGAAAAGAAACATGTTCCCTTGTGCCATTAACACACAGAGACATCAAAGAAACCCCATGGTCCCAAATCACACTTAGTAAGAGTTTATATAAAAGTGACTGGCTAAAGTCACTTTCCATGTCACTCTCTTTAAGCTGCTCAAGTCCCATAAGGGCTGAATCAGATTTTTCTCTCAAAGAGAGCCAGTCATTTGACAAGAGGGGCAGCAGAAGCCAATAGTGCTATTTTATGGCCTATAATAACATCTGAAGCACTCCACCTCATTTACTTGCCTAGCACAATGACAACTGCATGCACTGACAACCTGCCTGTCATGACTTGACCTTAACAAGCACCACACAGGGAGATGCTCCTCTTCTGCATGTTCTCAGTCTTGTCCTCTTTGCTCAGGACAGACCTTGTCTCCCAGGACACATTCACACCCATTTTCCAGCCCATAGCACTCAAGCTTATCTAAAGTACAAGGACTATTGTGCAGGGATTTGGGTGGGCATCTGGCAGCCTGAATCTCCATCACCTCTGCCCAAGGCTGGTGCCCTGACCATTAAACTATCCTTCCTCTCCTCGAGTTCAATGAAACTCAAACATTTATTTCAGAAGGCAGTCCCACCAGATGTCGTTACCAGCTATACAAGTAAAATATGATCTTTGCAAGTGCAGCTTTATTCTGAGCATAGAAATAGCACTCTGGCATTCAACAAATATCTTACTGATTGCATGCACAGTCCTATCTTAAGAGTTAGGGGGGGTTGCAGATTTTTGATTTAACCTTAAAAGGCAGAATAACTTTAGACAGGGCAAGAGAGATATTATTCTTGCATATCCATTTATTAACTTCATCTTTCTTACAGAGACTTGTAAGGCTATCTGAACTTTTTACTAACTAGGAATATACTTTAAATTTTCTGTGCAAAAAGAGTAGGCACACAAGCAGCAATCAAGAATAAACCACTGTGCTACAAATTTAGACACCAGCTCACCCAACAGCAACCTACTGATGTGCTTATCTCTCTAAACAACTAATTTTCTATTCTCTCTAGTATAATTTCAAGTCTAAACTCCTGTTACTTTTACCTTGCAGTGCTGCCTTTCCTTTATTGCCTCTTAAAAGAAGTCAGGAAGGCCTGATGAAGGCTTCAGTTAGACATTCTATCAACTGAACGATGACGCTGGCGCCAATGAACGGGGTTACTCTAGGGCTCTGCAGGCAGAACTGAAACCAGAATGCAATTCATAATTTTGTTTGCTGCATCCTAAGCTGTTGCTGTAGAAATTAAGGTAAAATCCTATAATTATAAATTGCCTGATGTCAACATAGTGTCTAGTTTTCACTTACACATACATTTATTATTAAAATTAGAGCCAGGCAAAGCCCAAAGCAGAAAAAAAAAAATAAAAATCACCTGCTGTGATTGCCATAGGTGGCTACAGACTTTAATGTTCCCTTGCTGGTTCAAGTGAAATATGTGTCAGAGCGTCTTGAATCCAGGCTCTCCCAATGTTTAGATCCAGATTTAAAAGTATGCATACTTAGAACCTGAGACCAGCTCCACTTCAATATCAAACTAGAAAACCTCACACTAGGAGCAAGACCAGAATTGGGAAGGCCACGCTGGACGTTTTCACCCTGTCCATCAGCAGCAGAAGGTGACAGGCAACTCAAGGAGTTGCTTAGTAACTAAGGGTTAAGGGCTTTGCAGGTTACTGCAGGGTAGCCAGCACCCACTCATTCATCCAGTTACCCAAGGCCAATTTATCTGCTGCCCACACTGGGTTACGACGTTTTCCTGTGGGACTCTGCCCTTCCCTCTCTTGCATTCCAACGTGCAAGCTCTCCATTAACACACACCCCTGGTGTAGTAACACTGCATTAGTGGAGTCCATCACCATGCTCCAGCTTCCTGCTTCAGGTTCAAACCTTCTCAGGTGACTGTGTACAAGATCAGCAGTCCCAGCGCTGACAGCAAGCCAGTGTTCCTCTAACCTGAAGGCCTGCCCTGAGCCAAATCAGACAAAAAACAGTCCATATGAAAACACTGGATAGCCGTCAGGGAAAGCAGGGGAAGAGAGACGTAATCTGTCATTCCTTCTCTGCCATGTGTACTGCTATTAAGCACATACCAAACTAGTTAATGCTCTGGGTCTGTTTAGATATAAGAGGCACCTCAAATTCTAAAGGCTGCTAATGACCAACAGCACCACTCTGCTGGAAAATGCTTTTATATCCAGTTTCAGATGGCTATTGCTACACTAGCACAAAGAACATGCTCTGTAGGTTTTTTAACTTCTTCCACCTCACCTTCTAATACAGCAGCTCCCCTTCAGAGCCCTTCCAACTCTGTGATGTTTGAGATTAAAATTCTCCTTTTATTTTTTCAAATGACCTTGTCTTGTCATCCAAAAGAACAGGATGCCATGAACACAAAAGGCAGTCCTGTTGTCAGATCTGCAGGGAAAAAAAAATATACCTAAGAAACATTTAAAAGTTTTTTCTAAAAAGCCAGGAACTTGAAAGACCAATTTTTCTGTAACTACTTGTTATGTATTACACTTAACACAGTAAAGTGATACAGTAGAAAAATCTGACAAAAAGTCAGTCCTGCTACTGCTTGGATGAAACAGATTGTCATTATACTGTACTACATTAAACTAAGGACACTGGGGACCTGGCCTAAGTCATGTTTGCTTTTCAGACCAAAGAGGCACTGACAGGTTTTACTGGGCAGACAGTTAGTCTAGTCACCTGTCTGTTTTCAGGTGAGATTCTCTGGGTTTCTCCGGGGGGAACGCTTCTGCTTTGCTAATCAAAAATTCATCAAGTCTCTTGCATCTTAGGCGAATGCCCCACATCTTTGCTACGTCTACTGCAGGAGAGTAGTCCTTTGCTCTTCATGGAAAAGAAGTTTTGCAAGGTCTTGGATTCACTCTAGATAAGAAAATGTACTAATAATTAAAAAAAAAAAATTTTTTTTAATGAATATTTAATAAGAATGGAAAACTGATCTGTCAGTTGCTCTGCTCCTGTTGCTCTGCCTGGGCCAGCATTTGGGATAAACAGAGCTATCCTGCAGTATGATTTTTACAAACACTATTCACAAAACCCAACACAGATGAAGTAAATGGTAGCATATTATGTTGGGCTCTGCAGTGAAATTAATAAACAATACAAAGTAGTACACTTGTATGGATAACATTCTTCTAACGATAAAAAGCTTACATACTAATTCATTACTGTTCAGGGAACGGCGCAAAAGAGAGGGCACGAATTACATTTTTGACCTAATGGAAAAGGCAAAAAACCCCACTATTTATAACAACCTGCTTAGTAATGGAGGTACAGAGGACCATCACCCCGCCCCCAGGCTACCTCCTGCTTCCCTCAAAACACCAAAGAGCAGCTCCAGAGCTCAGCACCATCAGGGCTGAAGGCGCGCGCATGCGCACACACACACGCTCTTCATCACAATGATACACTTGAACCTATTCTTAGGCAAATGAAAAAGCCACGGTGATTTCAGCACTAGAAAAGATAGAAGATAGTTTAATGTATGCATATGTTCCTAAAAATACATGTATAAATAAATACAAGAGCAGTATTTGAGTACTCCAGCAGTACAGACCATGTAAGTACCTATAAGTGTACATAGGCCACAACCCTGCTTTAAGTGATGAAATTTAAAATCTACCATTACAGAATAGTGGCCTGAAACATTATACAAGTGACGTGAGTTAAGGACGGAGTAATAGCCTTTACACTCAATTTCCTGGTTTTCCTTGGTTTGCGTCACACCCTTAATGTTATTTCAACATTGCGTTTTGTCCTCTAAATTAAATGTACAGTAGGTGTTTTGTATTTAATTTCCTTACTGTTTTTTTCCCCCCCTCCTAAAGGAAAAAGAATGGAAGAGATTCATGAAAGGTTATAAAACACACATTGTGTACTGGAGAGGCTGGAGTAGCTCTTTTGGAGCCTTTTCATTCTCCTGGGAAAATATGTAATTAAGTAGTTTTTTAACATGTGTATTATGTACTGAATTACATGTATTTATACGTTTCTCAAAGGAGTATTGCTTACACAATAGCCTGGAGCAACTCTTTTGGAGCCATTTGGGTCTATCATGTAATTATGTACTTAAGACCCGTTTATAGTAAATTTTGTTGTGCCTACGTAGTAGCTTTTTATTTTTATTTAAGATTAATTTTAAGGCTTGTGAGAGGTGCTGTATTGACAGCCCTGGAGACTGCAGGCTTCTGTTTATTTACAGAGAGGAAAAATACAGGTAATGAAGGTGTAGGCATCCCCAGACTACCCCTCCAAAACGTACTTTATCCATGACTTCAGGGAAAACTTCCCAAAGTAGGTAGTAAGTGATTCAGTATTCAGCTTTCTTAGCAATTTGTTATGGCAGGTTTTAGGATGAGGACAGCCATCCGCCTAAAACTGGACTAATACAAAAAAAAATTATTTCACATAGGCTGCTAAGTATTTGCCATCTGCTAATCTGCAATTTCTCTCATTTAATTTTCTTTTCTTATATAGGAAAAAACACTTGAAACCAGATTTCTGTAAGGATTTAGGTGTTGTGAAACAGATATAGGTGCTATGGAAAAGGGTGTTATATATGTTTGTATCCTCCCAAGATATAGCTTTCTGAGTCTTCAAACATCAGAAAGAATTTAAAGGTTCTTTGGCTTTTTTTTTTTCCTTCCCTGGAAAGAATGTAATAAGCTAAAATAGTTTTCTCCTAAAATCATAAACAAACTCCCTCTCCCCCCACAAATACAGTACAGCTAAAATGACTTAATGTGATGCTGCCAAGAATGCATGATGACAGCTGTAATGTAAATGCATGGATGGATGTATTTTTACATTATTTAAAGTCCCAAGAAGGCAAATGGCTTTCTCTGTTTGAGAGAAGCTGAAGTCATCAAGCAGTCATGCTGGGCAAATAATAGACTTTCTTACCTAAAAAAAAAGTTGATACCAACTCCTAAATTAGTTTGACATCCCTCCTCCCAAATGTAGTTTCATTTGCTTTGGTGATTTTTTTTTTAAACTGTTTTGGTTCTTACAAAGGTGTATGCCAGGGTTTGTTTGTGGTCTGCTCTTTGGTTTTTTTTGGTTTTTGTGTGTTGGTGGTTTTCTGGGGGTTTTTTGTGTTGTTGTTTTTTTTAACAGAAACTATTATTCAAAACTATTGAAGGAATTCTGCATTTCCCAAGTAACACTTTTCGTTTAAAACATGTTGAAAGAGACTGACTAAATTCCCTTCCTTTAATGAAAACATGACTGGCAGCCCAATATGTGAAGCCTTAAAATTTCCCAAAACCCATTTTGGGAAAATCTTCTATACATAAAAATACCTTCGTCCCAGTCTCCTAAGGAGAAGTCAAGATATTTGGCTCCAGCTTCCTTTTCCCTTAACACCAAGCTGTGGGGGGAAGGCATGAAAAACAAGGTTAACAGTGAAGGTCAGCATCAGAAGTGTTTTTTGGCTCTGTCAGGTCAGTGTTTTTCAGTGTAGTAGAAATATCATGCATGCTACCTTTTCCTTAATGCGGTCCATCAACGGCACAAAACATTAGCATCCCACGGACGATGTGAAGGTAAGACACGTTCCCTATTCTACATTGAAGGAACACATAAGGTGCAAGTAAAAGGAATCAAAATCCAGGAAAATTATTATAAATGACTGAGTACCACTGTGAGATTTTTTTAAGGTTGTCTTTAGCTATGCATTTTGCCAGTTTAACTCTCAATACAGGAAGTACCTTTGTGCACAGCGAACACAAATTTCAGCGAGTTACAGCTGACTCACATCAAAGCTGCCAAAGTACTACATGTCAATCTGCTACCCAGGAGGCTATTTCTGTGCCTGCTTCAGCTTTTTCTTCTCAGCTCTTTCTGCAATAGAGAGGTCCACCACCAAGTTTGCATGCACTTAGTTTTTAAGTTTTAGGAGAGAGAGTAGTTCCTAAAATAACGCTCATAAATAAAGGAGCAAGCCTGGAAAGTTTCAGCTCAAAAGCCAGAGAGTGAGAAAGAAATAAGTAGAAGATAATAACAGGTAAAAACAAAGAAACACAGTTAAGTGTCCTCTGTGCTCTGGGTTCTTATACCTCTTCAATGCGACCATAGTGCTAGTCTAACTGCAGTGTAGAAGGAAACATTTAATCACGAGCAAGAAATTAAAAAGTCAGTAGAAGGAAAAAAAAATAAAACTTTTACAGTTATTAAAAAGTCTTTCTTCTTTCTATTTTCATTTCTGATATACTATTTCCAGTCAGTAAGCTACTTTTCCTACTTGAGATTGCATGACTAAAAGCCTGATCCTGCATCTCTTCCTTACAGGAGGAACGTTATTGATGGAAAAGGCCCACAGATATTGGTAGGCATTTTGGTATGAGTTACCTGCACAGATAAAAAGGGTGCTGGAAACTTCCCCATACCACTAAAGGAAATTATTAATATAGCTTTTAATTTAATACCAGTGCTTTCATTCTCAGCAGAAGGTATTTCTCCCAGCCAGGCAGGACATCAGTGGCAGGACATGCCCTTACCCCTGGACCAGAGCACATGGTTAGGAACAAAGCTTTGCAGCCGTGAAGCCTGGGTCACTGTGGGCATAGGCACCGTACAGCACAGTCCCTCTCATCACCCACTAAAAGCACTTTGTGCACCTCTCACTCCTACTGAAAGACAGCTTTTGGGACCTCACTATACCAAGGGGTAGAAACTGTCTGATTTCCAGTTTAAGCCTTTTCAGGGCCAAGTTTATGCCCACTTGTTCTTATGCAAATATTGCTCTTGGGTCTAAATAGCTTTTCCCCCTCTCTGGCATTTAGCCCTGGTTGTATTTATAGAGTGCTGTCAAATCCTCTCTCAACTCTATTTTGCTAAACTAAACAAGCCAATCTCTTGTAGTCTCTTCCCATAATATAGGCTTTCCGATCTTTTAATATCCCCACTAGACTTTACATATGTTCTAGTTTTAATTCAACTTTAACATAGTTACTTTAAAAAAAACCCACAGAATATTCTAAATTAAGCTTTCTAGTGTCCTGTACAATGGCACTAATGCCTTGCCTGACATATTTGACTTCTTTTCTCCATCATCACAATGTCACTGGCTAGAATAGGATGGATGGAGTTAACCTTCCAGTTTTAGTCCAAGACTCAGTCACACACAGAAGTAGTACAGTCAGTTAAGCACAAAGAGGGCCTTTCCAGTCCTTAGCACTGCAATTTCCTAACAGGGCAGAGAGGGGTTCTGGCTGTGTGTGTGCAACATGTCTCATTTTTAAGGTAAATGCTGACCATTAAGAGACTAGAGAGTGAGAGGCTCTACCAAGGTTGATCTTTCCTCCCATTTACCTGCCTCAGCCCTAACTGCAGTTCTGTGTCCTAGTATCCACTTTTGCTTCAAAAGCAGAGAAAATGTGAAGTTGCCTCCAGATATTAGTCCTGATGCATCCACCCACATCCACAGATTTAGACAGGAATGGGTTCTGCTCAGTATCTTCCCCTGGCACCACTGTCCCCTGCACAGGGCAGCATAGGCTCTGTGCTGGAGGCTAATCAACCTTTTGCTGTCACACCGACATTTCAAAGCCTACGCGGGAGCTGCCCAACCTCCCGGCATGCTTCCCTTCAAACCGCGGCCAAGATACCGGTGCACTCTTCTGCTCACAGCTGCTGCGTGCCAAAATCAAAATCCATCAAATTACATTAAAAAAAACCCAACATATAACTGTGCAGTGGCAGGCAGGCAGCATGCCGCTTGTGTCACTCTAACCAGCTGTGACAGCCACGCAACAGGAGCGGAGCGGCAGCGAGCAACACGCACGCACATACAGCAGCGGGACAAACCTGAGCATTACCAATGCGTGCACCCCTCTCTCCTCCATGCACCCCCTTGCTCCTCAAGACACCGCAGCATTTAGTCTTGGCGCTCAATTTTATTTTTGCCGTTCCCAGAAGCCGTCCTAAAGCCACTGCCCAAGCAGGGTTACCTCTCAGTGCCAAAGCAAGCGCAGCTGCCCGCACGCTACCGCTTTTAAGCACTTGATGAGCATTTAGCCTGAATAAATATTTCTTCAAGCATCCTCAGCCACTAACCTTTACAGACCATGTGTTAAGAATACAAATATATTAATAGCATCCTCTAGATGCTTTTTTCTTACTGTTGTTTTCCCTATGGTGGTGACCAAGGATGCTCTTTAAGGAGCTCACCATGGTATGCATTAAGTAACAAGGTGACATCAGGACAGCTGCTACCTATCCATTTTACAGCCTGTGGCTCTGAGAAGATAGATGAGGTAAATAGCTAACAGTAGATGGGGTAACATAACAAGAAGCGATAATGAGGTGCTGTAAGTTAATAAACATAAGCATTACTTAGAATCATAGAACATTTTTGGGTGGAAGAGACTTTCAAGATCATCAAGTCCAATCTTTTCCTAGTCCTATTAACACCGCTAAACCAGGTCCCTCAGCGCAACCTCTACCTGTCTCTTAAACACTTCCAGGGATGGTGACTCAACCACCTCCCTTGGCAGCCTGTTCCAATGCCTGACAACCCTCTCAGTAAAGGAATTTTTCCTTGCTGCATTCTACCTACTCCACGGTCTATTTTTTCCTTTTCTCTATTTCAACTCACATACGTTGCCCTGGCACCTACCCTGGGAGCATTTATGCATTGCAGATTCTGCAGCATACACACCGAGTTTTCCGTAAGTGCAGACACAACTTTCGGCAGGCACACATTTAAGAGAAGGAGCTATAAGTCATTCTAAAGCATCTTCCCTTTCATGAATGGTGCAATCCTCACATTATCCCAAAAAAGGGATACCATACCAACAGCTGGAGATGCACTGGGTTTACGGGTTACAAATCCTTCTTTGTCTTTCCACAGAATTTCCTGTACAAGCTTCTTATCACCCTTACTCACATCCACGGGTCACTTCCTCAAATATAACACATCTCCTCCTCCTCCTTAATATTCAGAAAGCATTCTCACATTTTAATGTCTCAGAAACATGGATTTCCACTCACTTGCTCACATTCCTGAATTTTCAGTACCAAAAAGCACAGTCAGTGGCCTGAGAACCAGATATTATACATATTATAGAGGCACAAAGATTAGTATGTCAGGTTAAGGTAGAACTAAAAGCATCACTTGTGCCTTGATTTTGTCTTTCTTATCTCAGCATGCTTAGACTTCTTTGACATGTAAATCTAACTTTCAGTTGCAAAGTTCTTTTTATGTGTGCCACTGAGTTGGGTAAGCATATACTTTCTCAGGTTTTTTTTCCTTGAAAGGAAATTATTAGACAAGAAATCCAACGAGTTTGCCACTGCATCATCAAGTCACCAACAACATATGACAGATAGAGTGCATCTCAAAGTTCAAGTCCTAGATTCACCCATCCATTAAAGCAGGATAAGTGCAACACTGCATTATCAGGAATTTTTCCACAACACTGGAATGTTGCTCAAGTCCCACTGGTACGCATCAACACAGCACCCATAATAGCAGCGACCAATAGAGCAACAGCAACAATTTGTCTTTTCAACGCTAGTCACACTTGTAACAACATTCAGTCACCGCATGCAGAACTGTTGCGCTATAGTTGGATGCTGAGGGTAGCAGTCATCTTCCTCATGTTATTAGTTTAATACCAACATTAAAATACTGTTGTTTGGCACATTTTATATGCTCTTAGTGATCACATACAACCAGTCATCTGCATGTATTTTTTTCAAATACAGTGAACACAAGCCTTGGAATTAAATTTAATGACAACGGGTTTGAAGAGATAAAAGAGAATAGCTTTTCTAAAAAAATCCAGTTTGGGTCATTTCATGTCAACCAACCTCCTCACTGGTTCTAAGAATACTTATTCTGTTACTAAAGACAAAAAGTGTTAGGCTTGCCTTCTTCAGCAAAATAAAAAGGTTAAAATCCCAGATTTGGATGAAAATAGAACCCATGCTCTTGAACCCAAGGTGATCTTCACTATAAGAGCTTCACCCAGAAATAGCCACCGTATCAAACTTACAGATTTCTCCTTTTCATTTGAAGCTCCCTATAGCTTTTTGGAGGGCTGGTATGGACATTGCTTCCGGGTTTGGGATTTTTTGGCTTTTGGTAAATTTGGGGAAATGTTAGTGGAGTCACATCAATGTGTCTTTCTATGGTTCCAGTAGCAGCTGAAGTTTCTTTGAAGATGCTCTCTAACATCAGGTAGAGTTGGCAGTCATCTACATTCTAGAAACACTCAAGGTACAGAAATTTCATAGACCTTCAGATCAGAACGCTCACTTCCCTTTCAAAGAACCTTTGAATAAATATTCACAAAAATTGGTAAACTCAACATTCCTGCATGAGCTGTTTTCACAAAATCATGACAAAGGATTAAAGCTGAGAGACACAAGAATTTAAAATTTATATATTAGCATCTTTTCTTTATTTACCCTTAAACACAAAGTCTGAGACTCTCTTATGGAGTCTTGATTCCTCAAATTGAAACCTTATGGAAACAAACTTGCAACATGCCTACCCCCATGGCTTGAAGCATAAATTGCCTTGGGGAGGAATAGTCACTTGCTTTTATATCTCCTTAGAGTCAATAAAAGTACAAGACTAGCCATCAATTTTAGGGTCTTGTATTGTCATGTATCCAAGCATATGCCTTACTTTCATGATCTAATCAAGGAAAGATGAAAGACCTCCATGGGATTCACGGGGTTCTTCAACTTGTGCTTCTCATCTTGGGAAAAACAGTCCTTTCCATACTCAAAACAAAAAGCCCCTAAAACCCAGCAAATCCTGATTCTAAGCCAATGGTTGCTACTGCTCCTCAACACAGGTTTTTATAAAATTTCTTAAGAGAGAAAAATGCTACTGAAGTATTTTAACGTTCAACTGAGATTCTGAACTAATCTGATCGCAGGGACTTGTTCCACTGTACCTTATTGTGAATTACCAAACTGCTTTCCATATTTCTTCCTTCTTTACCAAATCATTATCTCCTTCATCAAGACAGCCCCAGGACAGATCGCTGACACAGAGTGCAGAGTTTTTACAGCACGAAGAATACAGTCGGTTAAGCAGCACTAACAGAACCAAACTTCCCAGAAGTTTAGAGACGTTTTCAGATGCATCATCTAATACTTAGCTTACAGGAAGCTCCACCGAGATTAGCAAACTCTGAATCCAGGTCCCAAGATATTAGGTACATTCTATTACAGCTACTCTAAACTATGGCCATCTGTTGGACACAACTTTTGCTTTGAGATGATGACACCAAGCTGAGTGGTGCAGTTGAAACTCTTGACGGACAGGAATTATTTCAGAGGGACTTGGACAAGTCTGAGAGTTGGGTTTATGGGAACTTCATGAGATTCAACAAGGACCTGGGTCAGGCTAATCCCCAGGCTGGGGATGAAGGGATTGGGAGCAGACCTGCCAAGTACTTTGAGGTACTTCTAGATGAAAAGCTGGACATGACTCAGCAATGTGCACTCACAGCCCAGAAGGCCAGTGTGGTCAGCCGGTCAAAGGAGGTGATTCTCCACCTCTACTTCACTCTGGTGAGAACCCATCTACAGTATTGTGTCCAGCTCTGGGGTCTCCAACATAGGACAGACATGAACCTGTTGGAGCAGGTGTAGAGGAGGGCCACAGAAATGATCAGAGTGCTGGAACACCTCTGCTATGAGGAAAGGATAAGAATGGTGGTGTTCAGCCTGAGAAGGCTCCAGAAAGATCTTATTGTAGCCTTTCAGTACTTAAAGGGGGCCTATAAGAAAGATGGGGACATCTCTTTTAGAAGGGCCTTGTGACAGTACAAGGGGTAATGTTTTTAAACTTAAGAAGGGTAGATTCAGATTAAATGTAAGGATTATTTTTTTATAATTGAGGCAATGAAAACCTGACACAGGTTACCTGGAGATGTAGAAGATGCCCCATCACTGGAAACATTCAGATCAGGTTGGATAGGGCCTTGAACAACTTGATTTAGTTGAAGATGTCCCTTCTCATTGCAAGAGGGTTGGACTAGATGACCTTTAAATGTCCCTTCCAACCCAATCCATTCTATGATATGGTTTTGCATAGAAAGTTTCTAAATTGTGTTTTGTTATGATGACATCTTTTGTTTTTAAAAGGCATTTTGATAAAGAAACTAAATGGGCTTAGATGATAAATACAAAAAAAGCAGAAATCAACCATGCCTTTAAAGTAAGTGTACATGTCTGATAACTCTTCATAAAATAACAGTGTTGTTCCTTTTGTCATTAGAAAGAAATGTTACTGGGGAGCCAGCCAAAGGCAGGAAGGGAGGTGTCATGGATTCCTGGGATGTCTAATTTACTGTAAGTGATAGAATCGTATCAGCTGGAAGAGACCTAGAAGATCATCGAGTCCAACCTTTGTCCCAGCCCTGTCAACCTACTAAATGATTCCCCGACAACCCGACATCTGCCTGTCTCTTTAACACCTCCAGGGACAGTGACTCAACCACCTCACTGGGCAGCCTGTTCCAATGGCTGACAACCCTTTCAGTATAGAAATTCTTCCTAATAACTAACCTGAACCTCCCCTGGTGCAAATCCATTTCCCCTTGTCCTATCACTCTCCACTAGGTAGAATAGATGAACTCCTGCCTCTCTA
>NW_009696055.1:77783-100121 GCF_000703405.1 Apaloderma vittatum
TCCCCACTAGGGAGAATAGATGACCTCCTGCCTCTCTACAACCTCCCTTCAGGCAGTTGTAGAGAGCGATGAGGTCTGCCCTCAATCTCCTCTTCTCTAGGCTAAGCAGCCCCAGATCCCCCAGCCTTTCCTCATAAGACGTATGTTCTAAGCCCTTTACCAGCTTTGCAGCCGCCTCTGTGCCCTCTCCAGCACCTCATTGTCCCTCTTACAGTAAGGGGCCAAAACGCAACACAGTATTTGAGGTGAGGCCTCACCAAAGCTGAGTACGGGGCATGATCACCTCCCTGCTCCTGCTGACAACACCATTCCTGATACAGGCCAGGATGCCGTTGGCTTTCTTGGCCACCTGGGCACAATGCTGGCTCATGTTAGGCCAGCCGTCCATCAACACCTCCAGGTCCCTCTCTGCCTGGCAGCTCTCCAGCCACTCCTCCCCAAGCCTGTAGCGCTGCTGGGTGTTGTTGTGGCCAAAGTACAGGACTCGGCATTTGGCCTTATTGTATTTCATGACTTTGGCCTTGGCCCAGTGATCCAGCCTATCCAGATCCTTCTGTAGAGCCTCTCTGCCCTCAAGCAGATTGACGCTTCCACCCAGCTTGGTGTCATCTGCAAACTTACTGAGGGTGCACTCCACCCTCTGGCCCAAATCATTAATAAAGATGTTAAACGGGAGCTGCTCCAGTACTGTCCTGTGCACTTTGTCCTGTCCATGGCTGACAAGCAGCTGCCACTTTGCGAGACAAGGGTCAGAGCTGTGGCACGCTTTGTCCTGTAGCAAATGCAAGGGGCAAGAAGGTCAAACAGCCTGCTAACAGTTATGGCTCCTGGTTTACAAGAAAAATACTGAAAGAGCAGTCTAAGGCTTTGTACAGTACTCCAAATAACCCTTTATTTTCATGTTTTTCCACAGAGATAAAAGAATGCTTGAGCAGCAGCAATGACAGATAGTTGCCACATCAATAGTTATCATACCAAATCCAATCTGTTTAACTTTATTTAAACAAGCTAGATTTCTAAAGGTTTTGTTATCCCTTGAGCTGGAAGAAGAACATCTCTTATTTATATTAGTTGCTTAAGACTCCCCGGTGTTATGTGCTGCACAGGCTATAGCAAGAGTGTTCCATCCAGAATCACTCACCGTATAAACAGAAGAGATACAAGAGGTATTTTTCTTGCTTCTTGTAATACAAGTCCAAGTCATGGAATAAGTAAGAAGCCTTCTTAAGGTCATGTAGGATACCTGTAGGAAGCTGCGATTTTTTTTTATATCTTTTTTTTAACTTGAACCTATCGCATCCTGCTGTAGCTGTTACCAACAGAACTGGTGTCATCCCTCGAGAGGGATGGAAGTTGTCACCACAGGTTCACTGATGCGGTGTTCCTGTTGACTTCCAATTGTCTGTAAGCTCTATCCACATGCAGCTCCAGGCTTATTCCAAGCATCTGCATTATTCGAAGCTCCCGGTGAATAATGCCCTTGTTTGTAACACTTCATGAGGTAGCTCCTCCCCAGCAATCTCCTACCACTAAACATCAGGGTGCCCATTTCCCATTGTCAAACATAAGCAATGCTCCAAAGGAACACCTACGTATACTCCTTTTAGCCATGAGTCCAATGTAATTTTGGAAATACAGTAAGATGAGACGACACACAGTTGAATTCGCGACACAAACTAGTTACTGCATAACAGTAGAAAGGGAAGGTTGTCCATGAGGACGGCTGACATAGCTGCAGTGATACAAATCCTTTAAGCAAACCCAGTGCTCCTGACCCTCAAGCAGCACTCTAGGGGTTTGGAGAATACCACAAACACCACATGAACATTAATTAAGCACAAGGTAAAGCCATAAACATTTTAACAGTAACCACAGTGCTCTGGGAGGCCCGATTACCCACTGCAGCTGTGTGCTCTGATCGGGCAGTTCCCTCAGGACCTTCATTCCATCACAGCACCACTTGTAGGCCACAACGACCAGCATTTCCAGAGTAGATGTAGCCTCAGCACTACTTCAAGGGAAATATGGATATACCTGTCCCTTCCACATGCCATTAATTCTAAGATGAAAAATGACTGAGTGCAATCCCTAGCATTTCAGCACTCTGACAAGCAGTGGAGAGCCATTTGGTGAAAGCAAGCATGTGTTCAAATGCTTAAGATAATCAGGGCCTTCATTGTAGACATGGGCAATACCACAGTCATTAAAATTAGGCTTGGTTCCATAAAGGTCTATTTCACACAGAATTTGTGTGGCAGAAAGTAACTGTTGACTGCATATTCTATTACAGCACATAAAGAGCAATGTATTTTTTAAAACTTGTATATCTATTACCTATTATATCTTAAAAAATAATAAAAAATCGGAGCTAGCAAAATTCACCTTAAAGTGCATGAAAGGATCATTACCACACTCAGTTTAAGAGCAGGACTGACATAAGTGCTAGTGCAAAACATTGACAAGGCAGAGCATAAGTCTTCTGAGTCCGGAAAAGACTTTTTTCATTGGTTATTTTTCCTTTTACAGAGCAACAATGTAATCATCAAGCAAACAGAGCAAGTGAAGGAATGATTGACCAAAGGCCAGGCTTATTTTTCACTAACGTAAATGTATTCACCGCTTGGAACAACCAACAAGTTATTCCTTTCCATGGTCTTCCTGGGATTTTTTAGCTTCTGGAAAGAAAATCTATTTGAAAAGATGATACCTTTGCATGCATACATACATTACACATATAATTGTATTCACATACATGCATGTACATGCAGAGTGGAGGTGTTTAGACACGCAGCACCAAGATCCAAACTTCTCTGTGGGCTGCCAATAATGCACAGTTTGCTTCTTTTTAAAGTATGTAGGATAATAGTTATTGTCTTTAAGTAACGATGCAAGGCTGTTCTCTGGGTCTGCAGGGAAATGAGGCACAAGGAACAAACTTGTGAAACCCTAACAGACTTCATACTGGTGAAAACCACCCCAGTAACATGAACCTCACTACTAGCATCTGCTCCTTCACTGAGGTATGGATTGTTGGATTAGCCAGTCTTTAAATACCCAGTGAGCTGCCATCTTCAAACCTCCTGCACTAGGACTTCTCCTAGTAAGGACCTGGGCAGCCTCCCTCTGACTAGGGAAAGCCTGAAGCATGGGAAATTTCAAAGCAGCAGACAGAAAAAGGGTTTGCAGGGAAAAGGAGACAGATCTTTATATAAGGCCCAGAGAGGGACAGGTATGTAAACATTTGCACAGCTATAAGCTGTAGGAGTACTCCCATTGTAATCAACAGGATCTCTTAAACATGCTTAACGTGAGGCTTGTGCTTACATACCTGGCATAAATGGAGAAAGAACAAGCAACCCTGGGGGCCTGTTTACAGAGGGGTTTCCAGCTCACGTGGATAGGGAGCAACATGGCCACAGACCCAGCTCCATGTGTTCCAAGGGCAACTGATAACTCTGCATGGCCAGTAAGGGCAAGGCTGATTTAATGATACCAAAATAAACACCTAAGAAACAGATACATATATATACACACACAAAAAGAAAAATAAATTTTTATATATATATATCTGTGAACACATGTAAATTTTATATACATATGTATATATATTTAGATATATATACACATAAATCAGGCCATAAGCTACAAGATGAGCACTCACAACTTGTGAGGTTCTCAAAGCTAAAGAGCAGATGCTGTTATGAACTGGTACCTAAATGTCAAGTACTAACAATGCTTAAGTGCTACTTAATTAAAATGGAAGAGAAACAGCATTTATGTATTAATTCAGTTATTCACCAGGTTTTTATTCACTCACAGCAAGAACGTAACCTAGCCTTCAAGCAGTCCAGCAACTTTAGGTATTTTAAGTTTTCACCTAATGCTTTTTAATTCATAGAAGTACCACATCTCTGTATGTGAACAAAATGGGGTTTTTTAATCTCTCTAGCTTTGTTAGGTAACTACTGTCTAGGTCCACCTCATACCTTCCTCTTACATTCTGTAACCCAGAGCATCAGAGTGCACAAGTCACTTGTTCCACAAAGGTGACCTTTGCTCTCAACAACATCCTACCAAAGCGACTAATGGCAGAAGAAATAATTGCAAATTGAGTAAATACTCTCAACACTTCAATGAAACAGACAGACAAATTATATACAGTTTAGCATAAAATATATTTGTGTACCAGAGCTGTGAGTCACAGCTATCTGTGCAAAAGGAACAGAACTTTGACCAGTGCTTTTTACTGGTGGAAATACTAAAGCCTGTACTACATAAAAGGAACACCTGATATATCACTTACCCTGAAAAAGTATGAATTAAAATTAACGGACATATGGAGTCCACACATGCAAGTAAAAATTCAGGGTTAATTATACATATACTATTATACAATCAATGAAGAGAGCATAACTGCCAACCTGCGTTCCAGAATTTTAAAGTCAGTAAGAATCCACTACTAATCTTGAAGTCCTAGATTAATTACATGCAATAAAATGTTTTAATAATATTACATGACAAGAAAAAAAGTCATCAAATCACATAATCTAAATCAATGTCTATTTTCTTTAAAAAAGTAATACTGTGTTTAGAACTTGATTTAAAAAACAACTCCTGCCTTTTCCACACAAAATTATATTTTGCTTTAAGGATTTCTTTTGTGTCACCATAATCCACAAACACTCCACAAAACCTTCAAACACTAGCTGATTTTCTTCTTGAAAAGGGTACTGCGCCACATGCATTAAGAAGTCTTAAAAAAAAAATAAATCAAACTCTTTTCTCCTTTTTGCAGAGAACGATGAGGAAACACCAGTCCTCTATTTTAATACACAGAATTTTTTTCTGCCTCTGTAGCGCTCGCCAAAATCCATTCTTTATCTTAAGCAGATAAAGAATGTGTTTAATGTAGAGCACCTTGTTCTTCTAAACACGTAGTTTTCTGAAGGTTAACAGATGCTTCAGAAAGACTAACACGAAACTGAACTTTTGGAAAGCTTTTCAAGGTTTCATCTGTTCATTATATTGTTGTTAGCTCCCATGCAACAAAACAAGACCGCTGTGCTTTTTAGGCAAAACTTCCGTCATCTACAGAAAACTCAGAAGAGTGGAGCATCATGACCTAACTTCCTTGGGTCGTATGACTGCATCCCTTTAAATATATTCCGGGAATCTTTTTCAAAGCAGAAATGCATGTTATACTAATAAGGGAGAAAACACAGCTTCCCTACAGCATCACTGTTAACACCAGTGGAAGTGCCAAGTGAGCAAGATCTCTGCAGCTATCAGTGGAGGATACGGAAAGCAGAAAATCAGCCACTGGAGTGATCAGTTTGAAGAGCCAGACTTAAAATTAAGTTCCCCACCATCTCCACTCTGATTTGGCAAGAGTTAAAGAAGTTAGAGGATTAGAGAAAACAAATGTCCTGTTATTTTAGAAAAGTTGATTCCTGGAAAGGTTGCTGCCAGAGGGCCACAGCAACAGAGCAAACAAAACAGGAGAGATCCAGGGCAATTCTTTCCTATCAAATTGGCATACACCCCAGAGATTGTTCAGCAATTCTCTGGGATCAGTGAGAGAAAGTCAGCTGTGGAAACCTTGCCTGGCCTTCGTAAGCATCAACAACCTTGTAAACACTCAGCAACAGGGCTCTGGAGTGAGCAGAAGCATGAAACAGGGCTGGGTTCCCAGCTGGTGTGAACTACTGTCATTCCACCCACAGAAAGCCAGGCTTGATGGTTTCAGCTCTGCTGCTGAGAGATCTACTCAGCTAGCCCAAGCTGAACAGGCTTTGCTACACAACTGCATGCAGAGGCGCTGCAGCAATCACAGCCAGCACACACACTTTTGTGACACTGTATTTATTAGGATGAGCAACTGGCCCCAGTAGCACAGTATCATAGGCCACCACACTCCAAGCACTAGAAGAAGAATATTTGCCCCTGATCAACAATAAAAAGGCGGCAAAGGAAGATCAGCCAAATGAACCATGTAGCACACGCTCCCCCCACCCCTGGGCACCTTTAGGCAGAGCTAAAAGCCAGGATGGACACTGAACCATTAAACTGCATTCCTCTCAGAGTACCCATTAAAAGAAAAGCCCTTGTCTTTAGCCAGTTTCAAATCCAATATTCTGCAAAAGTGAATTAAAGTGGCTGGAGTGGAGCTTTTCTAAAGCAGTTTACACTGGACAGATCACAAGAACAATAATCACAAAACATGCTTGCTACGAACCTTCCAAATTATCACATTTCTTCTTCTGACAACAACAGAAAACATTCAGAAGCGGGGGGGAGAAGTCTGAAAACTTAGGGATAGGTGCAAGCCAGTTTTAAGTGTTAAGGATCTGAAATAAGGACAAAAGCATAAAAGGAAAAAAAGGCCTCAAGTCTTTTGAGTGTAGCCCAAATTCAATGATAGAAGAAATCAGATACTTCCTTGGCAACAAAATGCAAAAGCACAAGAAAGATAGCTAGTTTTCTCAGAATTCATAGCTGATGAACGAAACACTAGTTAATCATATGACTGTAACATCCAAGCAAATCAGTACTTTGTTAGGCTGATCAAACACATAGAAGCAGATGCTCCTTACCTAAAGATGCTGCAAAGCAACTGGTGAAACCAGAGAGCAGGCGTGGAAAGAACAACCAAGTAAAACCCTTGATAAAGCAAGTCAACAAAGAGCTCTGGGGACACCCTTTTGTGCCCTCGCAGACCATCTGCCATAAATTTCTGAGCATTAGCTTCAGGTGAGACACACCATTGCACCTTGGTCTTGTTACACTTACTGACCTGCAGCTGCTAACACTCTGGCAGTTTTGCTGGCTTTCTTTCCCGAAGGCAGGCTTTCTGTCAAGCTTGAGAGCAAAATAAAGAGCAGTTAACACCAATTTGACATGATAGAGGGGCTCCAATTACGTGGCCAAGAGCCAGCAGGAGCTGCCTTGCTCCACAGCCTAGCAGACCCCCTTCACCCCTTTATAGTTTTACAAGGCATCTCACCTGCACTGGACAGAATTTCAGGAGACCTTTCCAAGAGAAAGAAACAGGGACCAAAACACCTTTCAGTTTGCCTCCTTCATCTTGTTCCCCCAAACTGCTGCTCCCCATACTGAGTCTTCCCTGCTGACCCACTTCTTTCCTCATCAGGCACAAGCTCTATGAGCTCAGCTGGTTCCTAACGCACCACGCTGAGGAGCACAGGAGTGCATGCCCCCTGCAATGCTCAGCACTGCCTTCTTCGCAGGAGAAAGGAGGCCAACACTGTACTCTCGAGACAACCCTGATACCCCTTACATCTCCCTTAACGCTCTGTTTTGGAGCTGCTTTTAAAGGAGTCAAGCTGCAAATCCACTTCCAGGGCACCCACACCTAGCTGCTCCCCTGGTGCAAATACTCCTTGCAGGAGCAGCATAGTTTGGAGACGTAAAAGTAAGGGCATTTTTGAGATGGTGATGTCTAAAATAAGTATCTTTTGAGCCCAAATACTCTTTCACATACTTTCAGTTTCTTCCAGACTTTAAATGTGGAAAAAGAAAGATGTCAGCATGGTAAGTCGAAAAACGAATTATTGACATTAATGTTTGAACAACAGCCTGAGATCCTGATTTTTCTTTCTTTGCAACCTGACGCAGTTCCATGCCAACTGGCATGGAAACTGAACTAGTTTCATTTAAACTGTAAAGTTTGACATGACTGTGTAGATCATTTACTCATTCTTCAGTCTGACAGCAGATTGTAAAACTCAGTATTAGCTGAAATCAAACAAAATCTTTTGTTTGGTTGGTTTTTTCTCAGTGAATGATTTCAGTAACTAATCAGCAAGGCTCAAATGAGAGGCTTAGCAAGTCTTGGACAGTTTTAAGTTTGAACGTGCAAGATTTCAATCCAATTTTCATTGCTTCTGGAGTTCAAGTATTTCAGTATTTCCTGGAATGCATATGAGCATTAGAAATATAATGAGACTGAAATTCACTTTCAAAACATCTTGGCATTACAGATTCAGACCTCCTGGTAAGCGTAGGCCAGATTTCAAGTTCATTTGTGTCCAGGAAGTTCAGAGGGCTCCATGTGCACACCTTGAGAACAAAAACAAACCATCTGAAATTAATAAGTGTGGGTCCCATCTTTCTATCTGGGAAAGGTGGAGTGAAAAGTTCAAAACCAAAAACTATTTATAAAATCAAGACTATTAATTAAATGCTGAGCCAGAATGTATCAAAGGCAAAGCAAGTAATTCCATGTGCTCCACTTGGCATGGGATCAGGCTCTTCGTTTGAAATTTTGTAGGGTGAGGAATATAGAGCATAGTGTTACCTCCTGGTTTTCAAAAGACAAAGTCTCTTGTCCACCCTTCTAGGCAAGTTTTCCAACCAAGTGGTCAGCACATACCTCCAGATCAGGGAACTGATCCTGAATGATTGCCTAGCTCATCTAGGTACATTTTTCAAGATTTGGAGAGCTTCTGTTTGCAGTCAGTTCTCTCTGGATTCCTCCTTGCCCTGGGGACAAGGGTAGTTCTGCTTGATGCCCTGTCCATGCCTCTGCCCTCCACTGCGTAATTTCACACTTCTGCTTGGTAGCCACTCCCCTCCCCTCCCCTCCCCTCTCCCCTCCCCTCTCCTCTCCCCTTTCTAATTTTTTCTTTTTCCTTTCCTTTTCCTTTTCTTTTGTCTTCTCTTCATTTTCCTTTTTATTTTCCTTTTAATTTTTTCTTTTTTTCTCTTTTCTTTCTTTTCCTCCTTTGCCTTGCCTTTATTCTTTTCTTTTTCTCCTCCCTTAGATGTAAAACCATTTTTTTCCCAGCTTCTCCCAGTTGCCAGTAGTTCTTCCTGAGAATATATGTTGCAGCTAATCTCCCTAACCTTAAAGTCACTATCCCAGACAGAAAATGAGATTAACTTCCTGAACTTTTTGCAGTCGCTGCCAGAAAGGCCAAACTCTAAAAGTTTGTGATCTCAGTTTTATACATAAGCAACCACTAGGTACAAAGATACTATCTGTTTATACCCAAATGATCTGTGGAGGTCTTTCACAAGCCCTTTGGGGAGGCTTCTCTCTGCTTCAGTAATGGGAGATTGGGAAACTGCGGTTGTTCATATTGGTTTTACGGGAAAAATAGAACGTCCTCACTTTGCAAAACAATTTAACTTCTCTGCTATGCTGCAATACATGCATTTTAAAATCAACACAATGGCTCTGCAAGATAGACAATGGATTCCATCTGTCTAAACAGAGATGGCCTCTGCTATCAGGTCAACTCACAATCTCTAGTTTGTCCTTCTGATTGGAAAGTACCGAACTACATACAGACAGCTTAAAAGGAGGGAATGGGACTCACTCAGCAACAAACAGGAAATCTGTGGCATGCAGATTTTCTCATAGCCCTCAGTTAGCCCAACAACCACTGGACCAGTCTTCATCATACGATTAATCCTTAAAAGCTATGGAAGCCAACAGAGCTGTGATACATTCCACCATTTCAAGACCTGCTTCTACCAATCATCATCCCACCTTAAGAGATTTGTTTCTGGCTCCTTATTCTGTGAAGATGTTGAAGAACTGCCTTTGATTTTATTTGTAGAAAGAGGTGAGAAATGTACTTGACCAGTCCAGTTAAGACTGCCTTCAATCAAATAGCACTTGTTTTCACAACACTGCAAACGTTCATATCCAACCTATTCAATTACAATGCTACATAACATCAAAGAATATCTATTTCAATTTATCATGTAACATCACCTTGATTCCAGCATTCAGCTGCCGATCGAATGTCCAGGTAGTACTATATTTAAAAAATCACCAGCAGAATTCACTTACAACAATTTCCTAAAAAATCTAAAAAAAAATCAGCTCCCTGAAGCCCAGAGAACCAAGCTGAACAAATTCCAGGCTTGCAAGTAAGCTAGCAATTACCTGCATTTTGTTGCACAGACAAATACACATACATGAAATACTGCCAGTCCTATCAACTTTATCACAAATCTTGATATTGCTTCTTTCCCCTTTAAAATCTCATCTAGGTATATTGTTCTATCATACTATTCCAGAATTCTCTTCTGAATTTTTAAACTGCTGCTGATTATTTTCAGGTCTCATTCTGGGTATTTGAGTATTTAAGGTTGGCAATAGCCTACATTTTGCTCAATAAGCTACTCACAGAACAAGTTAGGATTTCTCCTTTCTTCAAACACAGTTCAGTAAATGAGTGTTCTAGTGATGTCACCTACTAGCATTGCTAATAGCATGGTCATTAATGCAAGCACAAATATCATATAAAGTCTTGTGGGGCATTTGATTTAAGAAACATGTGTCAGCCTTTTAAAGCATCTCCAGAGAGAAAATACGTTAAAAGTTTGTCTGTAAGCTAATGATACAACCTGGCATATTCAGAAAGATGAAAAAATTCACAATGCTGACTCAGATTCAGACTCAAAGTCCACCAAAATCAACAGGAATTCCCCTTCATTGCCTTGAAAGTACAATGAATTAGGCTTTTAATTCTCCAATGTCTACAGCACAAAATAGATCTGTAACATTTTCTAACAGTTTTCATGGTTTAGGATAATCAATTGCTTGCTCAGAGGTACAATGCTTTGGAAACACATGCTTAAAACTCCACAAATGCAGTTGTAAATGCAAAGGATGTAGGACAAATGAATTAGGAGTGAACTTGAAGAAGGCGAGTCCACATAACCACACAAAATGAGTCAGCAAGCAGGACAGAATCTTCAAAAGTGGTAATAAATGCAAATTGTTTAACAAATTAACATTTCTTACCAATTAACATCATTGACTGAGAGTGGCAGGTCCTCACAACTCGTCAGTTCTAATATAGTCAATACTGGTGTGCAACCAGGATCCGCTGTCATTCTGTTGGGTGACATAAGCTCTTGCCTGGTCTGCAGCTGATAGAGCCAAACTGTTCTGGAGAGGTGTGAGGAGACTTGGGCTGCACACAAGGGCTGCAGATAACGTGTCAGCCTTGCTTACCGTACCACAGAATGTGGAGTTGTCTGTCAACACAGACGTAACTGAGTGTAAGTCTCAGGCAGTGTTTTCTCCTAGATCCTGGTTACTCTTAAATTCCTTTATTTCAAACTGTTCCCCATCAAATATGTCCCTTAAAGCACAGAGAATTTAATAAAGTGGACATTTTACACTGAGCAGGCAGATCTCCCTGGGAGTACAGGCAGTTGGGACAACGGAGTTTGTTCCTGAAAACTTGGATTCAGAAGAACGGCACCTCAGTGACTCATGCATAGCTTCATAGAGTGACTGCTTCATAATCCCATTTTCCTCTGGCTGGGCTGCATTTCCCCTTAAGTGACACAGTATACTCTCCTGATAAACTCGTGTAATGTATCACAGGAGTCCTGTGGCAACCCGGCCTGAAGATGAAAGGGGCATGAGATACTTGAACTGTGACTTGCAGGAAGCTCCGCAGTGGCATCGCTGAATCATTATTTCCATCTTTCAGCTAAAAGATTTCACTTTTGGCTTCAGGAGCGAGAAAGGGTGTTGATGAAAAGGAAAAAAAAATTATCAGAGAACTGTCACTTTCCTTGTATGATGTTTGCTGTCATCAGAGGTCCAATCCTCCAGAAGAGGGTGTCAGTGGGAAAGGTATACACTACCCTGCATTTTTATATACAACTTTTTAATGTGAAGCTTGAGATTCTTCCTAAAATGGATCTGCAAGAGATGAGAGCTACATACACATTCCTCTACCAGGCTACATATCTTCAATTTTCTTCTCATGCTTTAAAGCTCTTTTGGCTCGTTTAGGGTAGTTACTAGACAAACAGCTGAGGAACAGAAGCAATTGCAGTGAAGTGGACTCCTGCCCTTTACCTTGTAAATAAGGAGTGTGACACTGCTCACGGTAAATTAGACCATCACGAAGGCCCTTTAAGGCAGGTGGTTTAGTGTACCCTCTATGATTTTTAAGAGTTTCTTGTTAACAAAGAGCTAACTGGTGCTCCCTAATTCACTTTTATCTGTAGGTCTGGAGAACAGAAAAAACCCTAAAAATTACATGTCCCCACCACAACCCTCGCTTGCCCCCCCTTCAGTGTTTGACACAGACTGTGCCAAAAAAAGGGATCTTGTTGCAAAAGTTTCATGGGTCCTTGGCATATGTGAACCCAGGCATTTTTCTCACACATCTGATCCAAGTTCCAGTCACAACAGAAACATACAGTAATTGAACTGATTGCTTGTCAGCTTAAGAAAGGTGACTCTATCACTGTTTATCAGAGTATTTTTATCACGTTGGCCAATATCACACAGCTCTACATGCAGGGAAGTTACTTGATCGTGCAGGAACTGCTCTGAGGTTAGTTAGGTTGTTGCTTTTTCATTTTTTTTTTCACCAGCTAATAGCGTTTAGCATTTCACCAGGCCACATTAAACTCAACGTACAAGCAGTTAAGAAAAGTACTGTATCTGGCACTGTTTAACATCACTGACATGAAATGTGAGCAGCTGTGCCAGCATTCCTGAACTCTGAAAATACTTTACCTTGCCTCTGTCTTTTGGCAATTAAATACATTTTAGTACATTTTGGGGAAATAAATACATTTGAAAACAGTCCTATAATGTTAGGAAGGTCAAAGGATTAACTATGTCTTCTCATTTAGATATTAAAAGGAATCATGACCATTTTAGTCATAGAGATTTTGAGCTGCCTTTTATCTCCAGGTTCACCAGGCTGAGGATTTACAGTGCTCTGTATGTGGCAGAGCTGTATGACAATTTAATGAAAATTCTCTCCCCAGTTTCTGAATATGCATGGAAGAATTATTCTTACTGCTAATTTAGCTTTAGCACATTGGCATTAGATATCTTTGGGCTGAGCTTTAATCTTAGAAGAAGCAAGGCCAAAGCTCCGATTAATATCAACAGGCATCAAAAGCCTCTTTTTCAATGGACTTAAAAAAGAGAATCTTTATATTTAGGTCTGTAAGTCAAGAATGGGGATATTTTTCCTTTGTCTGCTCATTTTTGTATTTTAAAAAAATACAAAACAACTTTTTTCTGTTGATTTTGGTTTTATAAACCTCAGAAGAAAAGGAGCATTTGCCTTCCACCACATTTAAGTGATTCCTTTCAGCAGATCAATCTTTGCATGAATGTGACTTCACCGGCCTTTGCACACAGGCTGGATAGCTGCCAGGCTGGTGGGCTTCTAGTGGTGGGTAACTTGTTCCTCCTAGACACTAATAAAAAAAGACCTATTTTTGAATGTCAGTTCCAGGGCATCCACGGCAGATAAGTGTGCAGAGACTTCCCAAGTGCCTGGGAAAACTCTAGGGAAGAGATATCAGGAAGAAGATCTGCGTAAGTGCAAGAAAAATCCATTATTGATTGGAGTTTTCTTTTGATGCATTAAAATATCCCTTAGTGACATCCTCAGGCTATGTAAAACCAGCCTGACCCCAGCAATTTTGCAGTTTTCTGGATGATTTATACCTGACAAAGAGCTTTACTAGCTTGCATGGAAACAGTTATATGAGGAGGACTGAGGAAACACTTATAATAGTCAAGATAATACAAGAACAATGGGATCCCCCAACACAGAGAATGGAGCCAAAGGGACCATGGAGTGAGAACAGATGCCAAAATGGAAATCTCCTTTTCCAGTGGCAGTTATAGCTTCCCAGCAAACAGCTAGAGGTGGGTTCAGTTTTGAACCACACAACAGGTGTGTTGTGTAGCTCTTTGTTTTTCTAATACAGTGATGTGTAAATCAAGTCAAATTAAAGCCAATATCACACACACTCACATAATGGCAGCACCAGCAGATGCCTTCTCAATTTAAGCAGAGAAAAACAAACCTTCGTTGCCAGAGGCAGCTGTTTATAGTCATTCCTTACTATATCCCTTCCTTGAAATTGGAGGGAACTCAGTTTATGAAATCCAGAATCCCATGTGATGGTTGATTTCCAGTTTTGCCGTACAAGAGAAAACAAATTTGAAATTACAAGATTGTCAAAATGCAATTGAGCTCTGGCGACACGTATTCCTGAAGATTCCTGGGAAGAATGCGGCAAAATTTGTAAATACATTTTTCTGCATTTATTTGTTCATTTTTAAAGGAAAAGAGTATTTTAACAGTTTAGATATCATCTTGACAACTATTTAATTGTCTTTCAAATCATCCAAAATCAAAGAACCAGACCTTCTGAAAGGACAAAATGTCATAATTGGACCTTGGAAGCTACAGGACATTTTAGGCTCCCGACACTCATCTATTTAAAGACTTCCATTTAATTCCGACTTGAAGAAGAGTTAACAACAGTCTGTTTGTGAATGTATGACTTAAACACTTAGAAATGGTATCTGGATTTCTCCTACTGCAGTAAATACTGGAGGTGAGACAAAATAATGTCTCTGATTATCCCTTTAGGCATTTGACTGTCAACAGCACAGAGAGAAAAACATCAAAAAAAAAAAGAAAAAGAAAGGAAAACACTGTTTGAGTGTGTACTCTACATGAAATATGCCATAGAGTTAACTGGACTATATTCAGCTGATTGAAACTGCCATTGTTACATTAAAATCAAAGAAGTTCTGCCAATTTACTGTAGCTAAGGACGTGGTGACTAGCTATTTCCACGGCTTGGAAAAATACAGTAAAAAGATTTTTTTTTTTAGAAATCCTTGAACAAAACTGAGCAATATTTTACTATATCTTATGTATGTTATTCTTAGAAATAAGACAAAAAGAGGTCTTAAGAAAGTAAAATCACCAAATTTATTTGAATGTTATCTGATAGTGCTAAAAAGTTTTTACTAGTAAACAAAATTCAGTTCAATACTAGATTATCTAATTTATGCGAAGCTGAATTCAAATTGCTGCTTTTCTCATCAAAAAAGGGATGTTCCCCTTAGATTAAAAGAAAGGTGGACTATATCAAAACCTCTTCCAATCCAGCTTCAGTTCTTCCCCTACAGTGTCCCTATTCTCAGTTCAGACTTATTTCTATATTTTTTTAAGAAGTCACTCTTCCAGGATCTCATGATGTCTTTAGCACATGGACGGAGGAAGGAGTTTGGTGCCAGGAATGCAGTGCAAAAAAAAAAAAAAAAGAGAGAGAGAGGAAAAAAAAACCAGATGGGGGGGAAGAAGAAAAGAAAAAAAAAGGGAGGGGGGAAAAAGAGAGATCTGAATAAAAGAACACAAAAACACAGCAAAAACAAGCAAACAAATGAACCAAAACACACTGGGCTTCAAAAACGAGCAACCACAGTGGGGTTCCACTGCAATTTGATTATGTAATAACCTATTTTCTTCCCCCAGAACGTAACGCAGAGTTGTGGAGTTCAAATGTAATAGAGAGAATGTTGTTTGCTAGAGTGGAAACAAAGTGACAGGCTGGTTATAATGCCAGGCCCGTTTCCGATACTTTGAGAGAAACGTGGACGTGATGCGTTGAGTGTCAATTTGAGTTAGTTTTACTTAGTTCTAGGAATAGAAAGGCTTTGCCTTGCTCCCAGGGTGCACACAACAAAGGTTAGACCCTTCCCATACATTGAGTTTACTTTCACTGTAAATTATATACTGTGATAGAGGAGCACAGCATGTCTTCTGCGAGTGAAGTACTGCCAAATCCATTTGTAGAGAAGAAACGGCTCTTCTTTAAATCTTTTCCTTACTGTCACAGAATTCTTCCACCTTTTCACAATGCATAGTGCCTTACTCTGTAAGAGCAACCCTACTGAAGGATAATGGTATTACTAAATTTGAGGAACGTTTGCCAACTCTCACTATGTTTTAATCATAGAGGTGGGACTGAGTCAGAAGCTTTGTGAAGATTTTAACCTGCGCTTTCTCCAGAGTGAAAGGTGCTGCAGACGACAACTAGAATGAGAGACAGGGATCAGTACCTACCCACAGAACCAGACTGAGAAGTCTGGCAGGTTCTGGTATTTGACATTCTGCATGTGGGTTTGCGTGGATCGATGCTTAATTAACAGTACACTGGGCCTTTCTGAATAAAATTACAAAAGACTATTCAAAAATAGTTTGCCTCTCAACTGGTCCTGGAATAGGCTTGTTTCATAACTGAAGAACTGTGCCAATTTCAGCTTATTTCTGCTAACATGCTGGGATTGTCATGACCATGCAATGTAGTATAAAGACATATTGGTAATTGAGAATACTATGGAACGGAAGTGAGTTTTGCAATGGTTATTCTACCCATGATTTAAAACAGAGGTGAACAAAGAGATCGTAAATAACTCTGTTCAAAATCAATCAGATCAACCCCCAATTTGTACATAACTGATTTTCTACTAAAATAATTGTATAAGGCAGCTTTCTACAAGTGGAGAGTCTAGTATACAAATTTTGAAGGCTCTGCTTCTTTTCACTAACATTACGTCTTTCTGGTGACAAATGTTTAGGTAATTAGTGTAATTATGATAAGATTTCCTTTTCCCATAGGATGTACAGAAAATGAGTAGCCACATAGGACTGTATAATTACATTTACACCTTCCCCCCCCAAGAAAATGTTTCACTCAGACAGTATGAGACTGTTTATTTGATACATAGCATTAAAATCATACAAACATACGTGGAAGCAAATTATGAATTAAATTATGTCTTCTCTTTGAGTCCCATTAGGGGAGCTGAAGGGAGCAAAGAGAGGACAAAGTAATGTGAACTCAGTGTGAAGGAATGTAGCTAATGTTCCTTATCTGACCTCATGCTGAGCCACAGCACCAGTGCGGAGCAGTTCTTCTATGGCATCATCCTCATACCCCAGCATGCCCTTCAATATCTCCACTGTGTGCTGTCCAACAAGGGGAGGTGGTTTTGGATGTGACACAGCAAATTCACTGTATCTGACACCTGGTCCTGTAAAAAAGGCAGATAGGAGAGAAATTACTTTCAAAGCTACTGCCAATATTTAGTTTGAAGTGTCTGTGTCAGTTTAAAGGGAAATACCTCATTTTCACAGCAGTCTTACCACAGAAATGTTATATTCTGAAATTACAGACGAGAAATTCCAGTTCACAATGTACCAATAAGCCAGTTTTAAGTGGTTCACTCAATTGCAGAATTGCTGAACATTCACTCAACATTAAGAAAGATTTCCTACTGTTTCCAGTGGTGGGTATATCGGGGTGCTCCAAGTCAAATCACCTCACAAGTCTAACGCTCTCTGCTACCTGAACCACACAGCCAATGCCCAGCCCACACATCAGGATGTCCTCAACACTGTCTGCAGCAGGAGGCAACAATAGCTTAAGAATGCAATGACATGTCACATCAACACACTGGTACTGATGTCAGAGCAGCACAACAGACGATGGGAAGCACCAGCTCCAGTACCTCAGCAGCGTGTTCCATCACCCTGCCGAACGGTAGGGCTGCCACTATGCGCAGCAATTGGTTTACATTTTCTATCAAAAACATAGGTAGCAGCAGATGTAAGAAAATTAAAAATGGGTTGGTTTTTTTTTTTTACTCTGGCAAGAATAATTTCAAAGGTGCAAATCACTTTGGGAAGCTGGCAACAATTTTAAGATTTTTATGTCTATTGCAGGTGGTTGGATCTCACTTGTTAGCAATGCTCTGTAGTGAACTGAACAGAGATTTCAGGGTAGCTTCCTGCATACAAGTAGCTGTACCATTACCACCAGTCTCAGAAGACAGAACGAGCCACAGATTTACTCTGGGATCCAAACTGATCTCAGAGGTATGCATTCAGTGCATGCATAGGAAGACTAACTGTTTTACAGACAAATAGAGGACAATAATTTCCCAAACTGTCAGCTGAAAACTTTTCTTTAATATGAAATTCAGCAACCATTGATGCTTTGGACAATCGGCAAAAGGATTCCTCTATTCATAGTTATGGTCTTTATTACATCATCAAAAAAAAAATCGACCAGAAAAGTTGAATGTGGTTATGACTCTGCCCATGACAGTACAGCTTTACGTAGAAACGTAAAGAAATACACAGGGCATTTTAACAGGTAGAACAGCATTTGACTTAATTCTGAAGAAATAGCATATCAATCAGCAAACGAATCACAGAAAAAAGTCATCCTATAAGGTCATGAGTAGGGAAGTTCACTACACGACTTTACTACTTATTTGAGGAGACACACTGACAAAGGCCATGCAGCATGCCAAAATATGTGATTTTTTTCAAGTCTTCGTGAATTGTAATCAAACAGTTAATACAGTAAAGGTAGCCATCTCCAAGCAGGACAAAATAAGATAAAGGGTACTTAGAAAAGCATTTTTTTTCAAGCTAATCTGGTACGTTCCTGATGAGTATGTTCCTGGAAGAGGTCAGGTATAGTTCCTGCATTTAAAAATGAAACGAAGTAGAACTGGGGAATTGCATTTAACTTTAAACTCCATCAAACACTGGAACAAATAATCAGAATGAAAGTCCTTAGGAGATGAGTAACAGCCAGCTTGTATTCATTAAGAACAAATAGTTTACACTCAATGTCTTGTCTTTCATCAGGAGAAGGGACGGAGGTGAGATGCATCCCATCTAACTCTGGATGCCAATAGCCAAGACGTAGATGTTCAAATGCTTATACTCCCTTAGGAGTCACTGCAGATGAAAAGACACACTGACAGTCTAGCTATTCTAAGAAAGTGGTAAACTACTAAACCTGCCCAGATGAATTGTGTTCACCTATATTTCTCCAGAAAGGATAGGGTAGTACCTTAGATGCAGACCTCTACCACGCAGGTATCTGAAGTCAGGTGAGAAGACCCTGCTGAGTGACGGAACTCAGATCATACCTGCTGAGATTTCTGAGGACTTCAAGCTAAAAATGACTGTGATGCAGATTTCACAATGACCTGGCTACACTGGAAAAATGGTTTGACAAAACAGGGTGAAATTCAATAATGTCAACTACATTTAATTATATAAATACAGGGTAGGGGAAAGAACAGCAAGGTAGGAAAGTCTGGGGATTATTCTAGATCAAAAATTGAAGATGAGTCAAAAACTTTTGTGAAAAATGCAAGCATCATACAGGGATGCGTAAACAAGAGAGAAGCCTGCAGGACATGAAATAATGAAACAATCTTTCTGCTCTGGTTAGAGCTGGCGGGTCACAGCTAAAGCAGTGTCTGGTGTGGGGCCGCCACTGCACAGCCTCCTGGAACACCTGAAGAGGTTCTACAGGACAGCAGTCAAAAGGGTCAGAGAACACGTGACAGGCTGAACAAAGCGGGATCATGGACCTAAAGAGAAAGGCCAGGAGAAAATATCTTCAAAACTGTCTTCAGAAATGGAAAAAATAATCAACAAAAACCACCCAAACCAAATGCACGCGACCTTCCTGCAAGGAAGTAAATCCTTTCCCATGTCCATGACGAGTGCGAAATAACTGATTTAAATTGCAATAAAGGAAACTAAAGTTAGGTACTAGAAAATTAAGTTTTATAATGACAGGGGTAGCAAAATGCTGAAACAGACCATGAGAGGAGGCTGGGGAGTTATCAATCAGATCTGTAGGAACAAGAATTATTCTAGCCCAGCTGATCCTGTAGCTGATCCCCAGGGCTTGCTGATGGATTAGATGATCTCTCACAGTCCTTTTTTCCCACTAATATTCACAAAAGCTAAGAAACAGCTCATATCGGAGATAACTTTTCAATTACCTTATTCCTCTAATTCTACTAATTTTGAATACACTCAGCTCAATTTTCAGGGGAAATCTCAAGTGAGAGATCAGTATATTTTACAGGGACAGGTGACACCACTAGGCAATATCTGTATTAATTCCTCTTCCTAGGACTGGCTGAGGGCTGAACTGGCACTAGTGCAAGCCACAGGAATGATCTATCCGTGCCAACTGAAATGCTTCTGAAGATAATTTCAGAGCAAAAATGCCCCTTAGAGATTTATTAGTCTAGAAATTCAACATAGCCACAAAACTATTAGGCAACTTCTATTAAAATAATACAAAAATATATAGATATAAAGGAAACTTATTTCGGGAGGGGATAGCTGAGAACTCTTTACACTGAGAAATCAGCAAACCCTCACAGGAAGTAATTTAGTAGCTCTACACTTTTCACTTTTTTGTGCAAATTTATGCTAGTATAAAAATAGCATATCTCAAACCCTGGGAGTTTTTGCAGTGATATTAAAAGACACAGAATAAAACCTCTAATGAGAGAAAAACAAAATTGACATTAAGTGTACAACAGGCATAGAATGCTTCACACTTCCCAAAGAAATTAATCTTACAAACTAGAGCATGCTAGAAAATTGCACAGCAATTATAAAACCAGTGTCTTCCTTGAGCTTTTATTGTTCGATGCATAATTCATCACGCTACTTTTCACTTTGATAGAGTTATAAAGTTATCTACATTCATTCAAAGGAGCTACTTGCTAATGATCCATCATTAACGATTCTCTGTTCTTTCCTTGTGTAACTTCTACTTGGCTTCTGTGTCAATTAGGAAGGTGCAAAGCTTGCCAGTCAGGCTTCAGCAATCCCACGCTCCTACTGAACAACGCTCCCGGAGAGCAACCAGCAGAATGCTATGCAAATGCTAATTAAACACAACTGCCTTATGAGGAAACCATCCCTTGAGGCAGAGAGAGGTGAACTGCTTTAATTAAGGTCAGAAGCATTTGCATGTGGGTGAGTTACAGGGAGCCTCGGCAGCTGAAAACAGGCTTTTGCTGGGGTAGAAGCAGGGTTACCGGTTGGAGGAGGGAAGACTTGTGCACCCTGGTGTAAGCAGGGCACTACACTCAATTCAGCCCTTAAGTTAAAGAGACACATATGGTAACCTGAAAAAAGCAATGGAGGAATGAGTAGTAGCTGTGATTTCCCTTTGTTCTGTTAAATTAAAAGGGGTCTTTCTCTTTTTTGCTTTGATTATCATTGCCAGTAAACCAAAGAGATCTTTCACCACATTTAAATTCTAGGCTAAACTTTTATTCTTAGTACTATCATTTTGACTTTGGCACATTGGTAAAATACATGCTGTGCATACCATGTAATGTACAAGAGTTAATAGTGCAACATAAATCAAAATTTGTATCAGTTGCAACCACAACGACAACCATACCAAAATCTTTTGAAGACTTCCCCAGTGTTTGAATTCAACATCACCATAATAAACTGTTTCTCCAGTGCCTATCTACTATAGCATTGCCAGGCATCAGACTGAGCTATTAGGCGAAGACATACTAAATACATTAAAACAAAAGACAAAAATTAGATAAAAACCACTGAGACAGGTCCACAGGAAGGGCTCTGCAAGAACAAAATGTCTTTGAATCACCTAAACTTGTGAAAAATGTGGCAGGCTTTGCCATGTGTCACTGGGCACTGCTGAGATCTGGGGCTGCAGAAGAAAAGTCAGTTTTCTGCTCTACAGGTAGCTCAAACTAAAGCTGAATTTGAATGACATTAAAGGTCCAAAGCACAGTATATAGAAGTGGATAAAGGTAATAATCTTTGCTTTGTCCTGACAAATAGCAGCCCTGCAGCATTATGCAGCAGTCACAGGATAATACTTTCTAGAGCACAGGTTAGAGTATACTGAAGCAATCTATCTCTCAGACTATGTAGAGGGAATCAGGCCTGGGGACAGCAAGCTCAGGGAAAAGTCAAGATTATTTGTTATTATTCAAGTGGGATAAAGAAAAGAAAAGGGGAAGTTGGAACTAATGTATGTGTATATGTTCTGCTTGCAGCATATCAATTGCATTTGCAAAAAAACAGCAATGAGAAACCCAACACCACCCATCAGATAGTTCTACCCCAGCTTGCATTGTAGTTTGTATACATGTAGGAATCACATGAAAATTAACCAAACATGTGTGCCTCTTACAATAACATGGTGTTGCTACATAACAGTTTTGCAATTTGAATTAAATATCATCAACAGTCAACAGTGATGGCTCAGAGCCAATGCATTTGCACCCAGATCCCATATACACCACAGGTCAAGTGTTTGGAGCATGCAATTGCCTGGTTACGAAACTGGCCTAAAGGAGGATCAGTGGAAAACAAGCAGTGACTTTCAAGGCAATGAATCACAGAATCACAGAATGTTAGGAGTTGGAAGGGACCTCTGGAGATCATCGAGTCCAACCCCCCTGCCAGAGCAGGACCATAGAATCTAGGGCAGGTCACACAGAAACGCATCCAGATGGGTCTTGAAAGTCTCCAGAGAAAGAGATTTCACAACCTCTCTGGGGAGCCTGTTCCAGTGCTCTGTCACCCTTAAAGCCGAGAAGTTCTTCCTCACGTTGAGGTGGAACTTCCTGTGCTCTAGCTTGAATTCATTGTCCCTTGTCCTACCACAGGGCACAAGCGAAAA
>NW_009696056.1:0-3742 GCF_000703405.1 Apaloderma vittatum
CCAACCCCTGACATCCTGTGATTCTGTGACTCACATCTGCTCCCCAGAAAGGGGGAACGGTTTATATGGGTGTGCATAAGTCCATGGGTAACGATGGCTGGAACTGAAAATGCAACGGGAAATACCTGATTTCCTTGCACTGGACCTCGAGGAATCTCACTGAGTTGAGCAGTGGGAGATGCAACATCCTGTTTGTGGGGATGAATCACCTGAGGAAGACAAAGAGACCTGGCAGAGAAGGACCTTGTTGTGCTGGTGCAGAACAGGTGAACCAGGAGGTGGAAGAGCACCCCTGCTGCAAACCGAGGCCACCAGCCTCCAGGGTGACATTAGGGAAAGCGTTATCAGCAAGTAGGGGCAGATGGCCTTTCTTATCTCCTTAACAACCGTGAGGTCCAGTGTGATGCGCTGTTTGTGGTTGTGGACTCACCAGAGGCTGAGTCACGTGGACTCAGTTGAGTGAGTCCAGTGTAGGCCACCAAGATTCTAAAGGGGCTGGAGCATCCTTCGTGTGAGGAGAAGCTGAGAGAGCTGGGGCTGTTTAGCCAGGAGGTAAGGACATGCAGGGAGGATGGGATGAAATGAGGTTGAAGGTGCCTGGCTCTTCTAAGCAGCACACTCTACCAGGACCAGAGGCACAAGTAAAACCAATGGAATCGATGGGCAAAGGCAGCAAGCTTTTTTTTCAGTATGAGTGTGGTCAAAGAGTGGCAGATGTGGTCCTGGGAGATACTGAAAACCTGACTGGCCGTGGTCCCGGACCACCTGCTCTAACTTGCTGTACTTGAGCAGGAGAGTTGCACCTGCTCTCTCTAAGATCATGCCAAATTAAATGATCCTGTGATTCTATTTGCTGGGAGGGCTGGAGAGTCATGCTGGAGAAGAGAGTTACTCAAGTGTGTGCTGATGTAAAGCCCCTGTGTCAAACTGGTTATAGGTGGAAAGTGTGTCCAAGCCTTTGTTTGCACGACTGAAGGGGTTGTGTGATGTTGTGGAAGCCCTCCTGTGCTGGTCTGTGATGTTGTTACTGCTGGGGACATCCTTGGTAGGAGAGGTCTGGTGGCCATTTTTCACCTACCCCAATGGTCCATCGAGCACGGGCAATCTGGTTAGTAAGGTCGGATCAATTCTGAGAGGAGTCAACGGAGGCTGGGATGCAGGACAAGTTTGAGGGAAAAGAGAGAAAAAGGAGGAACTACAAGTGGAATTTAGCTAATCAGAGGAGTAAGGAGGGCAACTATCAGCTGAGATACTTTGAGACGTGTTCCATGAAGATGATCAGGGGCCTGGAACACCTCTCTGATGGCAGCCTGAGAGGGTTGGGTTTATTCAACCTGGAGAAGAGGAGACTCCATGAAGAATTTTGGCAGCCATAAAGGGGGCCACTGCAACAGGCCGCCCGGAGAGGTGGTGGAGTCCCCGTCTCTGGAGACATTCAAAACCTGCCTGTGTGCCATCATGTGCAGCCTGCTCTAGGTGAACCTGCTCTCTCAGGGGGGTTGGATTAGATGATGGTCCCTTGAGGACCTTGATGGACCTTGAGGTCCCTTCCGACTCTCAACACCTGTGTTTCTGTGACTGTGTGAAAGATGAGGAGGGGCTCTTGATCAGGGAGTGCAGTGAGAAATCGAGGGGTAACTGTTTCCAGCTGTGGGATTAAGACATCTTTGCCTAAAATTTAGTTCTAACTGCAAGGCAACAATCTTGGCTAAAACATTGCCAGAGTGTTTAGGTCTCAAAAACTAACCTTTCTCGCAGCATTTGATGTGGGGTAATTATATAAAATTACTTAATTGCCTACATAGCATTGTTCACCTATCGGAACATCGAGAAAGTTTCCAGGACAACGTGCAGCTGGTGCATAAGGAGCTCTCCCCACGAATGCTTCCAAAACAAACTTAGGGGTTGGTAGCATCACGGAAGCTTGATTGTTCTGTCCCTAAGAGAAAACCCCACAGAGCATGGAACGTTGTGGAGATACCGCGGGCAAGCTCTGTGAACACAAAGGAACCTGGAGATGTCAAGGAGCCAGTTGGCTGCACATTTACTATCCTGGTCCAAGAGCCTGTCATCTTTTGGATAGATGATGTCCTTGGGTGAACTATGCTCATTATAATCTCATTTTAATACCAAAACACACCTGCATCCCAAAAGCTACCCATCTCGGAGGTGCGACCACCCCTCACTGAGCTCACGCACTGAATTTTTCTAGTCTATACCTTTAAACACAAAGTGAGGAGAATCTACAGCAATCACAGTAAAGGTATGCGTGACTAAAGTCACTCAAGCTCCACCTGAAAGGTAACAAATAATATAAAAACGGCCCAAGAGAGGGGGATGTTAGGGAAGATTCCACCGTTGTTAGGGAAGATTCCACCGTTGTCAGGAAAGATACCCCCACGGACCCCCTCTGACTGCTGGGATCAGTCGTCAGTCGCTATCACCGGCAAGAACACTCAGTCTCACCAAGTGCTGCCCTGGGATGTTTAGGAAATCTTTATAGAGCTGTGCATAACCTATTACATCTGTAACCTTTGCACGTGCTTTGCAGTCAGTCGCTATCACCGGCAATCAAAATGAATCCATGTATCTGTTGCTTGAATAAATGATTCTGATCTGGCCGTGTGAGTCCCTGTTGACCTTTTCCAGGGGTGCCACGGGATCGAAGATATTGCCACCCTTGTGAAGGATGGCCTCGTAATTCCAGGGGTGCTGCCAGATCGAATGCAATTTGGTGTGTCGTGATAGTAACGATGAATTGGGTATCACTCAGAACCTAAGCGTAGCTGCCCCCAGCCACTCTGACATCCGAGGACAAGCTGGAACACAAGGGGTTTTAGCTTCTGCCAAACTGATTTGAGCCTTTTTGCAACAGCAATTGTTGCCTCTTGTTTGCAACAGGAATTGGTGTTTCTCCTTTTAAGGTAACACCAACTGAAAGAGGGAAGATTTAGACTAGATATTGGGAAGAAATTCTTTAGTGTGAGGGTGGCAAGACACTGGCACAGGCTGTCCAGGAAGGTGGTAGAAGCCCCATCCCTGGAAACATGGTCTATGATCTTCCAGTCCTTTTCAAAATCCATGAGCCATTTGTCTTATTTTCTCTAACCTTTTCCAATTGAAGAGAGCTGGTCCGGCCAAAGTTAACCCACTACCCATGAGAAACTTGCATCAGATCCATGGGGAGAAGTACGTTAGCTTGTCCAGGTCTTTGTGCAAGTGAGGGGTTTGCGTCATGGACTAGAAGCCCACCCTGTATGGGTGGGTCACGTTGCTGAGATCATACTTGCCAAGACAGGTCTAGTGGTGCTTTTCCACCACTTGGATGGCCAGCTTTGTGCTGAGTGAGATTGGAAGACCCTTGGGAGAAGAAAGGTAGAGGACATGTCTCAGGCTTCGATGCAGGATTTTATTGAGGCAAAAAAACAATAAAAAGACAGGAGCAACAAGTGGAAGAGAGTTGCTCTGAGATGCAAGTAGGGCAACAACCAGCCAAAGCCTCTTGCTGGCAGTATGTTTTGTGAGAGCACCGAGGTCTTCCTATCCTGCAGTTCGAGCAGAGAAGCAGAGGGAGGTTTGGTTGCAGCACTGAGGTCGTCCTATCCTGCAGTTCGAGCAGAGAAGCAGAGGTCCCCTGATGGACTTTGGCTTGTGAGAATCTTTTGAAGAGCACTGGAAAAAAGAACAAGTAAGAAGAGGAGGAGGAGGTCCAAAGGACATGTTTCCAGGACACTATATCTGG
>NW_009696057.1:0-345 GCF_000703405.1 Apaloderma vittatum
ATATAAATATATATATATATGTATGTCTGTACCACTGGAGCCGGCAGCATACCCAACATGTATCAGCCTGAGGGCATTACTCAGCTTATCAGGGTGAAAATTATCCCTGCTGCCCGGCCATGTCGAGCCGCTTGGAGAGCTCCTGCCCACCCACCTCTCCTGCTGGCAAGCGTTTTCAGACCCTGTGGTGGCCCCCACCGTAACAGCATCGCTTTATGTTTTGCAGAAGGTCATTCCAGAGCTTCGCACCAACTAAAAGGGAATTCAGGGCCAGTTACTAGATCGCTTCCCATTTCTTGAGAGGACTGCAGGCGTTTTCAGCGCTCCTGCCCTGAATCTTTCTCT
>NW_009696057.1:355-31803 GCF_000703405.1 Apaloderma vittatum
GCAGCCTCAGGGCAAACCTGACCCGGTTGCCGCTGCCTTCCCCGGTGCCGTCAGGGTTCGCAAGTGCAGTAGCGCAACCTCAGCCGCCTCCAACCATCTGCCCTTTGGCTCCAGCTTGAGCAACCTGCGAGACCTCAGTGGCAGGAGCTGGCTGTAGCAGCAAAAGGGGTCGCGTAGGTTTGGAAAGTTGCTTTCTAAACGACAAAGGCTAAAAACTCAGGGCTTGATTCTCCATTGGAACTTGATGGCTAGAATGGAGATATGAAATTGTGCTGAAAGAAATCCCTTTCTTAGAAAGCTGCCCAGCTGGGCTTGTGGGAGCGTGGGCTGTGGGACCCTGCTGTGCCGTCTGTGTGTGGGTCCCCATCCTAGCGTCCACAGAGCGGGGCTCCCACGGCAAACCACCCAGCCAGCCCCTGCTCAGCCCCCCAAACCCAGCCTGAAGCCACCCTCTGCCTGCCTTCACGTGGGGCCAGAAAAACTAACAATGAGAGCTTTCTTTTAAGCCATGAAAGCTCAAACTCCATAAAGCCTGACAGCAACTTGCCCTCGCAGCTAAGCCATCAGCATTTTCAAGCCTTAGGGAGATAGGCAGAGACTTGTGTGTTTTTATATATAAAGCCATATGTATTTGTAAATACTCAGATCATTTCCATACACACCCACCAGCCACACAATGCAATAATAAATTATTCCAATAAATGGCATTACTGTAAGAAAGCAACAAGACCACATATAATTGCACAAGGTTTAAACAGGATGTAAATCAGCATTAAAAAAAAAGGCGCGTTAACTTGAAGCTGTTTACTCCTAGAGAATCTCCACTGCTCTAACATTTCAGCAATAGCCTCCAGTCGTGAGTGTGCTGCAGGAAGCAACAGAGAGCAGCTCAGCAGATGAAACAAAGAGGACCTAATTACCATGCGAAGCACAACATCCTTCAGATGTGATGAGAAACGTGACTGCATGAAAAACTGGTCCTGGGGAAATTTCAAAATATGACCACCCAAGCATAAAGAAGAGAGTGGGAAAAACCAGAGAAACTGCAACATGAGGCTACAGTAGTTCTATACAAAGAATATTAGTTTAAACACATGCAGATATTGCGTACATACACACACCTATATTCAGACGCGCCAATACAAGGAACTGTGATCATAGATGAAACCTACAAATGTATAAAAGCTTTAAAACCATATGGTACATACTAATAAAAAAAAAAATCACATAAATTCTTTGTATGTTGATCCATGGAGATTCTTGAGGGAGAAGCAAACAGTCAAATGCATGAAAAACAACCAAGCATCCTGACAGTCCAGCACTATCCTTTCGTTTTCATCATATTTGGCCATTTAATATTCAGTTTTGCCTACAAATTCACGGTTTGAGTGTAAATAATTTATGAATATATGAATATTATGAATATTGCCATAAATTATTTTGGGGGTTTTGTCGTGCTTTTTGTTTTGTTTTTTAAAGAAGAGGAACAGAGACGATAAGCTCTGGCATCTTCTTGGGGCAGGGGGAAGCCTGATTCTCAGTTACAGGTAAAGAAGTTATCATTTGCAAAAAAAGTTCAAGTAGGTATTTAAAGCCACAACGGATAAAATTCTGACTTGTGCTGAGGCTGGGCTCAGCACCGGGTCCATGTGGCTGAGTCTGCAGTCAGCCTCTGCCAGCTACACAGAGCTCACACTGGTCTGGCACCAGTAGAACTGGGGGGACCGAGCCATCCATCACCTGGCTGATGTGAGACCATGCTCAGGAATGGCCATTACTCCCTCCAAGGTGGAAATAATATATTATTTCTAATTTCAGTCTACTGAATCACGCACCCTTTTAGACAAGAAACTGCTAAAAAAAAAGGTAGCATCTCCTTAACAACCTTTTCCTAGAGAACCTGAACAAGGCAGATGTTAACGTGTTCATTTATTACCGCAATCTGGGGAGGGTGGTGTGTGAAGCTGATGGTGCATCTTGAAAGGCTGTTCAAAGTGAGTAAAAACTGAGAAATAGAGTTTGCAGATTCCTCAGCACAATCAATACGGCTCTCCAGCTCCGGATTCCCTTTATCGATGACAGCCTCTCCTGTTGCACTGATTAGAGATTCTACATCTTTTAATCACAAAGAACATGACAACTACACCCTATCTATAGCTTTGTGATTTACAGCAACTGATGCGCTACCATAATTGCATTAGTGCAATGATAGCTTTTGGGTGTTACCCAACCAGCTGAATTTAAATATGGTTGCATTTGTGACAAACTGACAAGGAAAATCCGACGTTTGAATCCAGCACTGATTTTAACCCGTTCAGCTTCCCTTGTCTCCCTCTGCCTGTCAGTGGCAGGGATGAACCATTCTTTTCCTGCCTCACAAACTGTAACCCTAAGAAAACGGAAAGCTGACCCAGGGACTAAAAACAGAGGCCACATGATGAGGTTGTCTTGTGTATATGGTAACAGACAGAATAAAAGTTTTGGGAGCAACATCCCACACATCTAATAAAGTATCAGATCCTGTAGCTATGAGTGGGTGGATTTCATCCTAGCCAGTATAGCCCTTATTTTGAATTTTTTTCAGATGACTCCCTGGTTTATACCATAAATCATTTGAACACTGATGCTTCTTTTTAATTCAGGGGATTGTTTGTTTTATTTTTAGCCTGATTCCTGACAGAAATGAGACACCCACAGATTGCAGTCATGGTAGTCTGAAATAATGCATGTGTTTGTGCTCTCATACAAAAAGGGTGTTCAACTCACCCCTGCTGTCCAGCATCAAGGTCAAAAGATACGGAAAGTCTTCGGAGTTTGAAAAGAAGGCAGTGGGGGAGAGGAGAGGGACGCTACTGCTGTCCCATTACAGGAAAAGCTAATAAAGCTCGTCCTTTGTAAGATATCAGAGGATCCGCATGAGAGAGAGACATTACAAGCCAGGCTTCATTAGCTCCTCCGCTCACAGAGCGACTTCTTTTTACGAGAGAACAGAAGATTTCAGTCTCCTGAGCTGAAAGAAAGCACTGGCTGGCAGGGAAGAACGAGACTAGATGAAAAGCAGGTTCTTCTTATCTCTTTCTAAATATTATCATACAAAGTATTGGCTTGCATCCCCTCGGCAGTGTCCCACCTAGCAGCACTCAAAACAACGAACAAGTGCCAGAGCTGGTGCCGGCTTCTCACAGGCAATGGGAACCAGCTCGGGACAACTCGCACCTTTTCCCAAAGCCTGACCCGATGCCAAAGTGGCCGCGTGGCACGTGTGACGGGCTTCTTGGGGAGACCTCAGTCAGGTTCCCCGCTCTGCCAGACACTCCTCATGCGCTCTCTCTCTGATCCTTGGGAGGCCAGGAGGATAGCACAGGGACCCTGGGACACGTCACACCTGACGAGGGAAGCGCCTACACACACGAGCACCTCGGCAGCGGGCACCCAGCCAGTCGCAGAGCACTTCAGTGTGACATCTTTGGATTTACAGCAAGAAACCAAAAGCTATGAGTCTGTCATGACATGAGAGATCAAGGACGCTACCGATGGCCTAGATCTCTGTTACAGAAGTATCCCAGCACAACCCTGCATCACCTCTCAGCATCCCCATTTATGCAATTAAGTGCTGGCAAGCGCAGCACTGGCACCAGATCTAGCACGCTCTGCATTTCTCAGAACAACGGGCAGGGCTGGCACCGCTTCTCCTCTTGCTTTGAACACAAAGAACAAGGCGCAGAGTGACCGGCCCGTTTGCCAGCCCCACGGCAGTGAAGACCTAAAGAAGATCTAAATTCCCTCAGAAGATCTAAATTCCCTCACATCAGTGTGAAACCTCAGAATTAACCTACGATATTTTGTTATACAGCTAATTTATATACAGCACCCCCGTGATGTTTCTGTGTATTCTGAATCACTGGGGATTGTCACAGGGCCTTCAGACTAGAGGCAGGAGTCTATGAAACAGAGGTACTTGCTCCCTCCCATCCTCAACAGAGATCCCCCCAAATAGACAGTCTGTTCTGCCGCTACATCCTCCTCAGCCACCACCATCTCCCGGGAAGGGTTGCCTGGGATCAGCCCCATCAGTCTGGCTATAAAGCTGGCTTTGCTGCCAGAGCTGATCAGTTTCTCCTGGTGACAGAGCACAGGAATGGACTGAACAGTGTGTTTAGTTTGGGAACGTTTAAATAGCTGGAAGGATGCTCAGTGCCAGGGTGTGCAGAGTGTTTATTATTCTAAATTGAAAGCAAATATATAAACACATATCTTTTTTAAAAAAATCTACTCTTTTCCTTAAAGCCCTCAAAACCCACCCAGACTATTAAATTTCATTTCTGGGATAAAATCTGTCTGTCACTGTTGCGTGCATGGCAGGACCATGGCAGTGCTCGAACAGACTAATTTCATGTGCAGCTGTACCACGTTTCTGCCTGTTCCCTCCACACTGCTTGAGCTGCAGTTTCATTAATATCCAGCTGCACATTCTGAGGCACAGGGCTCTAACCCTGTTGTGACCCAGCTGGATTGGCATATTTGGCCCAGTCTGTTTTCTTGAGGCTCTACTGACAAGTATCAACTGAGCCGCTAAAGCACAGATTTAAGAAACCTGGTTGAGGCAGCTGCTGGATATTCTGCTGGATATCCAGTCTGGATATTCTGCTTCTGGATGCAGCTCCCAAGAATAAACAACTGTTGTAATCACAGTAAAATAAATACTTTATTACAGTTGAATAATGTTGGTTCTAATTACAGTATCATTGATGCATTTTCCTATTAGAGGAAGATTTGCACTTATTCTTTTTTATATTTATTTACCCAAAACATAATACTCGGCGTGATGTTTGCAACTGAGTTGCTGCTGCTTTCTTTTTCTGCCAGTTATACAGCTGGGTTGTTAGGCAAAGTTGATCTCACATCCCTCCAAAAATCAAACAGGTATCAGCCCAGACAACTGCTCTCAAAAAGTGGCTCTTCCTGCACCTTCTAGGGATTAAATCCCCTACAACTGCTCTAGCATCCGAATGGGAGCCTTTTCTAAGGAATTAAAAAGCTGCCTGGCGCAGACCTAACAGGCGTTTAGCTTTGTTCTCAGTGCTCAGTTGGCTGTGTCAGGAAACTCAGGTTGGTATTTTGGTATTACTGGCTCTTTTTTGCCAAGGAGATACTCTATGGATTTAGCACTTAATAGGAAGAGAAAATTGCTGCGAGTATTGTTCCTCCAAGCCATTTTCCTCATTGGTGCTGCAGGGGAAAACTGCAACTGCTTAAATATGGGACAGGCCAGCAGTTGAATGCACAACGGCTTTATTTCTGAATCTCTGCTGCTGGTTACCTTCAAAATCCCAATAATGTGCGACTCAGATGCGTTAATATCATATAGGCTGGTAAAGACAAAAAATAGCTGATATCCCTGTTATTTTTCCCTAGTGGCTCCCTGCATCTAAGCTCCTCCTGACTGCTCCTTGTCACACCGTTCCCATGCATTTGGGTGTGTAGATGTGGCTAATCTGAGATTATAACCTGAAACCTTTAGAAATATTGCTACCTCAGGAGTGGGTCGCATGCGAAGACAGAGCGAGTGTTACTACTTATTCAGGCAGCCTATAGTAAAAATAAGCTCAACAAGAACAGGATGATGACAATAAAATCAAAAAGCTCCTTCAGCAACGATGACACCACCACACCATAACCTCAGCAAACAACCACAAAAACTGGTTGGTGAACCATCATGCTGCAAGGGCCAGCCCTAGAAGCATGCTCAAAATCCGTCAGACTCTTTTATACAAGACTCAAGATCTCCTGGTAGAAAAAAGGGTGTTGGGAGGAGATTATTTCTTGATTTCCCATGCCTTTGAGAGGACACCCCTCTGTATGCTAGGACTGACACACATTCCTTGATAGAATGCCTTAATATCTTTATTTTTTTCCCTTCTACCTTTTCTCGGAACCATTGCTAAAGACAGCACCAACACATGAAGGGCCTTCCTAATGCAGAGAAATTAGGTATTAAAAGATCTCCAAGACTGAAGAAGTTTGCCTTGCTCTCAGACTAGATTCCCAGCAGACAAGTCAGGACAGAGGGAGCGACTGGAGGCACAGGAGGGCAGCAATCGTTGACCCACAGAGCGGAGACAGTGACACATTGGGCGACCAGAGAGGACCAGGAGTCTTCTGGAGGTTGTTCGGGGAAACTGGGAACCGAATCCAGGACCTGACACTTCTGCTGGCGAAATTGCCAGTGACTTCAAACACCATTGACTCATAACAGCCACGACAATTTACACCAGCTGAAGACCTGCCCCCAGGAGTCCTGCCTGGCCGCCCTCTGCTCTTACTGCTCGAGATCGATGACTCTTACAGGTCAGATTTTTTGTTTTGTTTTGTCAGGCTTAGATTGCTTCTTTGTACACTGCTGAGATCAAATCAATTACTTTCCACTCCAACCATCTGACCAAAGCAATTCTAATGGAGCAGAAAGCAGAAACTCAGATAAAAGAAGGGACAACGTATTTTTCACTGTTATCTTTGTGCTGAGCATGATAAAGAAGGAATGAAGGCTGAAATAAAGATAATTCTTAATAATTCCCCCTCACATAAGAGCAATGATCTTAATTCCCACCCTTTGTCTTTGTTTTGGAGATTGGGGACATGAGTTTAGATGGAAGATGAACCCTGCAAGTCTTCAAAAGAAGAGCACTTACAGCAGAAATCCTGTTTCCCTGATAATCACAGCCAGGAAAACTGTTATTTTGGAGCATGATTGCATTTTTCAGCTACCTTAATACCATTTTTACTGTTCAGCTGCATGAAAAATTACCTAACCTGTTGGAATGGATTTCTTGACCCACACATAGCTACATTAAAGGGTGTAATTTAATGCAATCTAACTAAATTAGCACCAATTAGACAGGCTAAATTAAAGGGCATGTCACTAATAAATTTTATGCTAAACATATTACTGATAATAAGCTCACTAAAAACTGCATAATGAAATAAAATATTCTTTTTAACACTGCTCAGTCTAAATATGAATATATAAGAAGTCATGGAATAATGAAATATAGTATGCTAATTCCCAGTTGCCTTTCAAGGTAACATCACAGCAATATTAAAATGCACCAATTATGGTGGTGTTTAAAAAACAATAGGTCAAACCCTAGAGGGAGGCAAAAAGCCAGGCCAAATTCCATGTGCTATCTAGGATCCTGATCCTGTAAACATTTACATATATATGCCCAGCTCCTTTGAACTCAGCAGGTCTGCTCTTACACGTGAAGTTGCTGTTGCGTCTGCTTGGATCCCGGAATTGTAACACGGACCTGGGCTTGAGGGAGGACTGCAGAAAGTGGCTGGATTTGTATTCGGACACTTTTTCTGGGGTATATTTTCCAAGTTGTACTTTCCAAAACACCAAGTACCAAAGCTTTACAGTACACTCTACCTAAGTCCCACACATAAAGGCATCCCACAGAACAAAAACTAAGGTTGAACACTTATTTAATGCTTTACACAAGCAGTTCTCTGATCCGTGCAAGTAAGGCCCATTTCCTACAGCTCCGTGTGTGCGTGTGCGCATCTGTCCTCTCCTCTCTTCTGTGACTGCATTCTCTAATGTCTCATGAGAGTTGGGCTCATACCTCCCCAGCTGTGCTCTCTCTTTCCCAGCTGAGTGCTTTTTTTGTGCAAAATGTTCCATCCTGTGAGTGCTACTGTCTCCCAAATTTGGCAGAAACTGGTCAAGAGGTGCTGGGTGGGCAAAAAGACACACTAGATCCCCCCAACTGCACAAGCCCCATTCCTACCACCAGATAGTGGGAACTTTGTGACTCATCTATAAGAATGGTTTACAGAGTCACAGAATCACAGAACTGATGCTGGAAAAGACCTCTGAGATCATCAAGTCCAGACTATGTCCCAACACCACCACAGTGGCCAGACCACGGCACTAAGTGCCACATCCAGCCTGTCCTTAAACCCCTCCAAGGATGGTGACTCCACCGCTTCCCTGGGCAGTTTCGCAGACTGAACACACTGGTGTCCACATTTTCAGCTATGCCCCAAAAAGCAGCTGGGAGAGGTGTAAACGAGCCATTTGTGACTCCAATCATTTTTGTCCTCAGGGAAGCTCAAAACTCTTGGATGCCCTTCGCTCTCAAGGGGTATTAAGGTACTAAACACCACCAGGCAACCTGGTTGCATCGTCACTTGAAGCACATGTCCTCTGCTGGGCACACTTGGAGGTTTATGACCCTTCTGCATCTTCCTTCTGATACAAAATGATCAAAAGGCCAGACAATCTCTGGTACTCCATGTACAATTCATCTATCATGTATTTATTAATCAGTAATAAAGTAAATCAGGGATAGTAAAGTGGAAGTGACATCTTTATTAAGACAGACCAACATGTCCTGAATAGTAACGAGGATGGGCTTCTGCAGCACATTCTCTGCATTCACGCATTAACTAATTAGGACCCTCAGCAGGGTCCCTGCTCACATGAGTTGTCCTTTCTCACATAGGTAGTCTAAAGTTAATAGGCCCATTCATGTAAGTAACATTTGCAAAAGCATGTTCTAGCCTCCTAATTCCCCGTTCTTCATCTCCTCTGCAAAAATCAAACCCCCCCAAAAATACTTTAAGGCAGAAACAGAGGTAGTGTTTCTAACAAACACCAATAATTCTGAGAAAATCTGCATTGAAGTCCATCTGGACAGCTTTAAACCGCTTCCTGACACCCCATGCATAGGTTGTGGCAGATGGCTGATGCAGAATTGAGCCTTAAACCAGAGAGGAAGAGCAGCAGTGTACAAGTAAAACTACGCAGGGAAATTTTGCAACTTAAAAAACAATATACACGGACATCACCCATGTTTTGTGGCTGCAGCCTATTCTCAGGAAAAAGGGAGAGCATGTTTTCCCATGCCTTCCACAAATATATCCTCCTCTCATTAAAAAAAAGCCCCAAAATAGGATTTGCTAGATTCTGTTCATAATGTCAATGTGTAGCGTCCATTAAAATCCTGAAAAGTGCTAAAGGCACCTGCAAACTTGGCTTTCCCTGCTCTAGCACTTCCACTTTTCAAATAGATTTTTTAAAATAGCTACGAAACCATGTCAAATGATCACTGTTAATCAAAGAGTCCTTTCAAATTGTATGAAAACAACGCAGCATTGAAAATGGTGAGTCGCCGTCTATGAAAACTTTATTACACTGAAAAATGACACAACTCACATTGGTGCTTATTTTTGGAAAAACTTCGGCTTTGGAATAAAAAGCACATATCTGGGTTTTTTAGGAGTGCTGTGCTTTTGTTTATTAAAAACCCTAATTCCTGATTTTTAGGTGTTTTTTGTTTTTTTTTCCTCATTCAGTCTTTAGATCAGCACCTGTGTGGATGTAAATTGCCATAACTTCATTGACTTCAGATCAGCTTTCAGGGTATTATCCTCTGCAGAATCTAGCCCACAGGAGACAGAAGTACCATTCCATGACACTTCTGTGCACTGTGCACCGCACGGCATAAAGCCCCAGATGGCGGCTGCCTCTCTGCAAAGTGTTCTTGCTAAATCAAAAGCGGCCCTCCAAACGCACAGCTTCACTACCATTTCAAAAACAATACACAAGTGATTTATTCCCTTTAAAAAAAATTATCAGTTTGCTTCATTAACCTATAGCCGTACAAAAGCAGGAGTCAATTACGTTGCCACATCAGATGTGTGTAAAGATAATTACCCTGAAAAGAAGATGTAAAGGTGTCCATAAAGGCAGTGAAATGTGACCTATTAAATCAAGCTGTAACCTATTATGGGTCAAAAAACACATTTGTAGGGCCAACAGGCTCATGGCAATGGCCAATCTAGCATGAATTCTGCAGGTGTCTTTTTCAAATAAACATGAAACCTATCCTTTTCATTCCTGCAATATTACTGTCTTCTTACCTTCCATACACAGTTTATGCGACACACATATACAAAGGACACACGCAAATATCTCTTCAATATTATGCAGAAGACACCATGAAAGAGCAGATAAACAGCAAAAAACAAGCATCAGAAAATCCATGAAGAACACCATTACCCTGCTGTTTTACTAGGCATTTCCTAACGCTGTTAATCTCCCTGTCATCTTACACAAAGCACCCTGTCCTTAGTGGGGCAAATCTGCACTGGAGTAAGACACCACGAAAGAGCAGCTAAACAGCAAAAAACGACACAGAAAATAAGCATCAGAAAATCCATGAAGAACACCATTACCCTGCTGTTTTACTAGGCATTTCCTAACGCTGTTAATCTCCCTGTCATCTTACACAAAGCACCCTGTCCTTAGTGGGGCAAATCTGCACTGGAGTCAATGATCCAACTGACCCCGCTGTCTATGAAGACCGATAAAAATCTTGCAAATGTCCTGAAATTCACGTTTTGTGAAATCTTCCAACACTGACTTGAAGTTATTTAAAAAAAAAACAACCAAAAAATTCATCTTGCTGTGACTAACTTCTAAGTGATGTTCCTTTTGATTAAACCACTTCATTTCCAGTAAGCACGTCTAATATTTGAAGGACCTCATTTAACCAGTTTAGATCAGATTTTGCCTCATTTGTACTCACTGCAACAAATAGGTTGGAAAAAAAATTTGCTTTATGTCACATGCTAAAATATATAGGTATTACCGAGATTTCTCAGAATGCCTCTCCTTTGGGATCACTCAGAATAACCTTCTGGGTTACAGTGGGCTTGATTCTGTGCTCACTTGCACCACAGGTCTTATCAGAAGTAATTAAAAGGAAGTCATCAGAGTTCTTTCACGGCAATCCCATTAGACCTGGGAATGTAATTAAACTTGCAAGTTTTTAAACAGAAGCATTGCAGTGATACAGGTGTACAGGACTGAGGCAGACGCCCCAACGCCTTGTAAACAGTTTCACCACAGTGCTGAGGACTACGACAGGATTAGCGTGGGAAGCAGATTTATTTCTAACGTACGGAGCTACTGTGTCACTGGTTGTAACTCCAGTCCCTTCGACAGAGCTAGGCCAGCTGACCACTGTGAAGGGGCTGCCTCTTGAAGGGGACACAGAAATGGACTGCAATCCATGCAACACTGGCACAGATCACGGGAAGCTCATGCTATGACACCAGAGTAAACGGTGTAAAATCTAGGCATTTTGTTAAAGATCAAGGGCAGCAGTATTTAAATTTTAAATGTATTTACATTATTAAAAATATTATTTGATCAAGTTATCCATCAAGGAAGGAGCATATACGCTGAGCAAAACATCTATATACAGACGCTTTCACCCTGGACCAGGCGGCTTTGTAGGTAACATACAAAGCCCCACCTCTGCCTCCTTCAGAGTTAGTGTATTTTTATTCCTATCTAACGTCCTCCATTCTCCTTTATACCCTTCACGCTGCATAGCTGGCTTTTAACTGTTCTAAAAATAACAGTCATTAAAGGAGGCACAGAGATGTTCCACTGTCTTTGTTGAATCTGAATCCACACGAGCTCTGTCAAGGAAGGTTGGCCACAAACCTGTCTGCAGCAGGTGTGAGGCCGAGCTCCTTTTTTGGAGAATTAGTCTCATCTATCATATACATTTGTTTTGGGTTAGCCGGTACGTTGCTCACAGCAAAAGAAATTGAGAAGCCTCCCACCCAGTGCAGGAGAAGTTTGAAGTACTGGTCAGTAAAGCAAAATGATTCTGCAGAGGTATCTGTGGAGATAAATTGCCCACTTATCCACGTTAATTTGTAAGACACATCAGGTGTCATATAAGACATTATTTCTAAGGGAGTAAGTCACCTTCATAATCATCACAGAGGTGAGTATGTTGGGCAAATGCTAACTAAACCAAAGGAAAAAATCATTTTCTTCAAGGAAACACAATTTGCCTAACCCAGAAGCCCAACAAATGAAAGCTCAGCAAATCCAGTATCTATTGTTTGCTTTCTTATACGCAGCTGTATCTGCATGCATGGTTTTTAAGAAAAACACACTTAACATGGCTATGATGATAGCAATGTTATTCTCTGTGTTCCTTCTTTTTCTTAAGCAATTCCAGTGAAGAAATTAGGTATTGATTCTCTCCTACCTATGTCATCTTTTCTCTTTAAAAGATTCACGGCTTCCAGGCTTTAGTTCTACAAACCAGTAGGCAGCATCTAAACAAGATTCACTTTTCTGAAAGAAGCCCTGATTGCTATTAATTCTTTTGGTTTTCTTTTTTTTTTCCTCAAAGTATTTTTGAAGTACCTTGCTAGAGAAGCTGGATATGAAGCATTTTCAAGTCTCCCAGGACAGAGGCAAAAGAGTTGTTCCCTCGCACTCACACCAGACCAGTCAACAATGCTAAAACAGTCTCCTACAAGTCAGGCAACTGATTTCAAATTTCCAGCCCCGGCTGACATTTAATTATCCTGCACAGAGGAGAGCAGTTCCAACCCATTCAGCAGGGACTTGCACCAGAAAAACCAAGACCACTCTGGTGTTTAAAATACTGACAAGATTAAGGTTAAAGCCTCTGAGTTCAGTTCAAGAGACTGGGAGCACGAAGCTTTGCCATCTACCCCACAGTGAGTGCTCTGATTGCTGGGTATGGCTCCTCATCATTCTCTACCCAAGTGGTGACCCTCTCCTGTCCAAACAGGGACATGTGTTGTAGCAGAAATCCCCTGTACGTTTTGAAAGCATGCTAACCTTCTGTTCAACAAATCCCTTTAAATGAGTCGCTGTCACTTCGCTGAGGAAGAAGACCAGAACTCCATCAGTGGCTGGAGTCTCCGATCCGAGACTGAACGGTCAGAAATCAGGCAGAGGAGTGTGAGCAGGGGAATACCAACACCTCTGCTTTGCCACAATTTTACCTGTAAATGATAAACTTTAATCCCACCAAAATTCGTTTGTGCTATCAAGAAGTCCTGTCTTGCAGAACGCATTCCATCAGAAACAAAGAGTTTACTGCTGAGGCAGATGTAAACTGGAGTACCTAAGTCGACTTCAGTGGAGGTGGGCTGATTTCTGCCAGCTCAAGATCTGCCCTTGGTTCCACTCAAAAATAAAAACCAGACTCTTCTGATCAAAAGGTGGAATTTTCTAATTCACTTAATGAGGAAGAAGTCCACAGAGACATTAATGGTTAATATCAGATGTGTCAATCAAAATCTATTAATGTTGAGTCGCTAATTTGATTTGTGAAATACTGTAACAAAGACTCACATAATTCTTCCTTAAGGGATATTCATTGGATATTAAATTAACTTAGTGGATGTTTGTCCCTTTTTTCTAACCAAAAAGAAAGGTGTTCACAATAGCTTACGATACAGGGCAAAGCCAGTGAGTGTAGAAAGAAAGAGAAAGGTACTTTGGTTTAACATTCATATTTACTTTAGCTATGCTTCATTTAAATTTGTCTTATCTTCCTCAGCTCTGTATAGAGTACCTTAAATATAGGTTCCTGGCAAGGTTAATTTGAAGAGCCAACAAACTTAAGAGTCCTGCTTTAAAGAAAAGTAGGTGCTTAATAGACCATTCTCATCAACGAATGCTTATGCTGGCATAAAAATATACACATTTCAGGTATCATTTGTAACTAGGCTTATCAGAGACATGTTGTCATCTCTCCAGTTCTGTTCTACACTAAACCCATCAGGACCACTCTGAATCTTATGATTAAACTCCTCTATCTAGTGTAACAATAAAAGGCACTGAAAATTTAGTAGGTAGTATCACAAACAAGTATACCTAGACATGGACTTTACTGTAGCTATAAAAACTAAATTAAGTTCTGTATTTGGGAGGAAAATATAGGGAAATGGGTATTAACAGTCCTTCTTTAAGAAATTGTATATATTTATGTGTGGCCATTTCTAGGCTTTGGGCAAATGAATATGTATGCAAGAGTGAATTTTGGTTTTACACAGAGGAGTAGTGCAGGGACTACGCTTCACTCTGCCTGACAAAAGCCAGACTTTAGGTGAGCTACATCACCGCATATACTTTGAGCTGACCTCTTTGAACAAGTCATCCTACGGCATCAGCTGCATGAAATTCCTAGTTGGTATATTATTTCCTTCAGCAATGTTTTCTTCAAAATTACAGCAGCTCGTATTTATCATTTAGGGACTACATTGTACAAACTCTGCACCAAGTGCCTCTGCTCTCCCTGATTTAAGTGGGACACGCCCCAGGAGAAAAAGCACCAGTTTACAGAAGTTGTGGCAGCACAGGGCCTATATATATGCTACAGTTTAGATTTATCTTAACCACAGTGGTTATTTTTGCTACAGCTAACATAAAAAACTTACTTCTCATTCGTATTTGTCAGTATGTTGGTTTTATGTGTAATAATAATAAGCATTATTATTATTATTATTTCAGATGTTCATGTAAAGGCAGCTCTTTAAATCACAGTTGTGCATTCTTCCATGTTCCAATTTTCTCAGATAAATTTTCTTTTCTTTAAGCAGGTAATAAATACATAAAGCTTTTCCATCTATATATCTTTTAATCGACTGCAGTCATTTAACCTAGACCCTCTAACCAGATTAATAATAGAAAACGTGTCATAACAATTCCTTACCACAGGATGAATTATCATTATTGTTTTGGCATTGAAAATCCTTTCTGCTACCTCAAATTACCCTTCTTTTCAACATTGCACAATACATGAATCACTTCCCTAATCCTACATGTTACTAAAAATCACATCCCAGTACAATAGAGCCATCTGACAAGCTACTTTCTGACAGCATGCTAAACTATTGTGGTGGTGAATTCCCAGAGACCTTCTGGATCTGTTTCATTAATAAAAGTTGCAAGTGAAAGCCAAAGGGGGAACCGCTCACAGCCTGTGAGAATCCACCCAAAGGCTGAACTTCACATCTCAGCTCTTCCCATCATCCTTGCCATCGTGGAAACAGCTCCCCTTATGCCAAGGAGGTGTTAAACAGCGAAACATTGTTAGAGCTCAAGCTATACCTCTTTTGAGATCTAAAAATCAAACATCTGGATCTTTTTACAGCTGGTGGCAATTATAGCGCTGTTCCCAGACACCATAAATGTGTGTGTACCTGCAGCGTTATCTATACAGAGGCTCCAATCCTCAGCTGCCTGGCAAATCAGTTAAATTTGACGACGCCAAGCAAGCCATACTGGATTTACAGCAGCCGAGTATCTAGCCCTCCAATTTGCAAACATATGTAGAAGGATGAAGCGACCTACAGAGCAAGGATATAGCCGAGAACCAATGAATTAAAAGTTCCAATGCTGATTTTTTGTTCTGATACTGACATCCTCCACATTTTCAAGCTACTTCATTCTCACAGTAGCCCACCAAAACACCTTTTCTTCCCTGGGACCTGAGGAGCAGCGAGCCCTGCATTCACAGCGAAGCCAGAGGCAAAACTCCCAGAAAGCTAAAAAAGCAGCATCTTCCCTGCAAAGGGTGCAGTTCTGTATATGTAAAATGCTCTAGAGGTATATGTACTGAAAAGTAAATTTAAAGTAGGTTGCTTAGGTATTAGAGGGTCGCAAACTTCCCAAGTGCTGGACACTTTTAACATGGTTCTCCAGATTGACAACAGCAAAGTTTGCTCCTCTCAGGATCGAATCCTCGTGGGGCAAGTGCTGGGGAACCATCCATAACGCACACTTACAATTTTTAAATGACAGTAATTAGATGCCTGGACTTCACCCATCAAAAAGCTACGCTTTCAAAGATCTAGAGCACACTAGACAAAATGTTACTGAGTCCATTTCTATTATTATTGTTTTTGAAAAGCTATTAAGCCATCTGCCCTCTTTATGATCTTCTAATCAGAACCAACTTGTGCTTCTACCAGACAAGTATTTAGGCAACTTTTTATTACAACAAACCAGCATTCATCAGAAGTGGCGTATTTTTAACACTAATTCTAATTACAACAAGCACTGCATTTTGTGTGCTTTCCAATTACGCATGAGAAAAGTCAGCATAAGTGTCCTCTCTTATCATAATTATCTGTTTCTAATTTCAATTTTGGCTATGACTTTGCACTCAGTGATGTAAATGTAAATGTTCCTGTCAGATAAAGATTAATTTGATTTAAGCCTTCTTTGTTCTAATTATATATTCTGTTTCTGCTCACCATGCAAGTTTTGTTTGAAGCCACATCTGTATTTTATCACAACAATGAAGAAATTCTGTGGTATTTAAAAAGGTAACTATAGGATTTTAGCTAGTCCTGTCAGGCACTGTTATGACAGCGTACACTAGGACTGTGCCAAACGAATTAATATTTTAGCTGACTAATATAGGGATTACTGTAATTATTACTTGAATATTAAAGTATGTGAACTTTTACCAAATGAAATAAAACTTGTTGTCCTAATTGCTCACTTTACTCTTAAGGAAACATGACCTTTATGGGCTTTGAACCTGAGCACACTGGAAATACTGAATGATACCCCGTAGGCAGAATAGGAGATTTAACATGGAGAGAAAGATCATTTTATATCTAACTAACATGGAACATATCTCCTCTATATCTTCCTGTCTGGAAGTGAAGGTTTTGGAGACAGTCTAGAGAGACTTCTGTCTTCGAGCACATCAACACTGTGCGGGCATCCCAGGAAGAAGGTAAAATAGAAACAGCGGGTGTTTAACTCTGCTGTATTTGTCCAGACTTTGAGTGGAGTCTCACACTTACAGGCACCTAGAACTATTTAAATTGTGAGTTTTGCAGGGTCTGTCCTGCAGGGGAAAACTTCAGCACCATAGGCTAGTCCTGGCTTTGACCAAAATGAGATATGACCCACTGGCCATGTCTTCTCACAAAGCTCTGGCGGAGGCAGCAAGAGGAGATGCTTTGGCCGAGGCCCGATTCGAACATTGCTAGGACCACTGTGTTTTAACTTTGCTTGCGTTTGCATCCTGGAGTGTGTTTTTCCACCAAAACCATGACAAGGGAGGGCTAGCCTAGTAAACACTCTTCTATGCCACTGCTTTCACAAAACTTTGAGCAGCTTTATCGGCATTCAACAGTTTCACTGACTTCTGTTGAAACTGCTCAATGAAATCACAAGTCTTGGTACACATGGCCACAACCACATACACAAAACCCTCCTTTTTTAAAGAAGCTTGACTGATAAGATTTAAAATTTTGAAGGCTTCACTGAAGTGTGAGGACATCACTCCAGTTCCTTTTCTGCAGCTGCAGAAGTCTGGCTTTCCATCTAGACTCTGTTTCTAGTTAATTCTTGCTGTTGCTGTCCTCCTCCCAGACCCCATATCCTTCATCTCTCTCCAGAGGAACAGCCAAACACACCTATCTCATGTAAGACTCACAAAGAACAAATGTTTGCACCTAGTTTTCAAGATATAAAATCTCTAGGATTAATTAGAAAGCTATAAAAGAAATACTTGAAGGCTAAAAAAAATAATAATTTATAAAATGCTTATGGCAACTTTACAGTCACAGTCAACACTCGACAAGGCTGCTATTATCCAATAGCTCAGTGGTGCAACATCTCTTCGAACAGTTTTCTCCTGACATTTCTGTCCACCTCAGGGGGCAACCACTCAAATAAACAACCTAACGACTTGAGAGATCAAGATTTAGACACTTACCACTCACTGACATTTAGACTTCCAACTTGATCTCTGCCAACTGCTGTCTCAGATGCTGACTTCTGAGCATGTCAAGGCTGCAAGCTGGCACGTAAATACTTCTGACTGGCCACTGTCTTCAGAAAATATTTACAGCATCTTCTGACTATTCTGTGGTGTCGAGAAAAAACTAAGCCTAGGAGTGTTTTTACACAACATCTCATCACTTCATTATTTATAAATGAGAGATAGGATGAACACAAAAGCATTGTTTGGGTTGGTGCTGTTATGAATGGTTTTTCAATATTTTTCATTTATAAGAACACTGTTGTTTCACTTGCCAAAACAAAAAAATATACTGCTAGAATATTGCTGTGATCTCAGCACAGTGTTTCTGGACAGGGGGTGACCTTCTGTACCTTTTATCTGGAGGAATTTGGCCCAGAGAGGCAGAAATCAAATAACATGTGATTCAGAGTTGCTGCAGAACCCGTCACCTCTCATCAGCTTGTGATTTAGTGTAACCTGAACAGGGACAGCCCTGTTATTTTGTATAGGAACCAACATGACATTATCCAGAGCCAGGAGGTCATTGGTTTAAATCTCAACTAATCTGATGTGTCAGACCAAAGGCTCAGATTAGGCAGTCGGAGAAAATGGAAACATTCCTCTGCAATTTAATATCACAATTAACTACAGACAAAGGATACAACTACTTCAAAAGAAATAAAGCTTTAACAACAAAAGATAATGGGTCAAATTCGCTGTGGGTAAAAACTGCCAGAACTATGCTGATCTTGCAGATCTCTGCCAGCTTTCACTAGTGGCAAATTAGGCTACAATTAATGAATTTCAGTGATCAAACTCCACTTAATTGTTCATTGCTGAAATAATCCAGCTGGAGATGTGTGTGTGTGCAGACAAACACTTTATAATATCATTGCAGCAGTACTTCAATTATCAAACAACAACAGACAGTGAGAGGAACTGCAGCAGCAGTTTGGAAATAACAGGTAAATTTACCTATTAATTTTGTTTTAGCTAATCCTTTAAAAACATTCAGATGCTTACTGCTACCAGAAAAACATTCTGCAGACTGAGGAGACGTAAAGGATATGTATTGTAAAGTTTTACCTACAAGTCCAAATACTCCTAATAAATGCATGACTTTTATTGAAATGGCTTGGACTACATCCATCAGCAGATGAATATTGGCTGCATTTGCTTTCCTGGGGAGCACGCAGTAAAATGACTAAATGGGTGATTAAAAGAAACACATTAGTAAAAATGTCGACCATAAATTCATAATGCACGATTTTAAATCAGAATATCTCTGAATCATTACAAACATCATTAAAAAATGAACAATGGGAGCAACTTCAGGATACTGACTACTTTCTCCCGTAGACTTTATTACTTGAGCTCTTCCCTAATCAGAACAGTCATTAGAATTTATTGGGGTTTATCTGTCAGAACACACATTCTTCAGAAATGAGGTCTTGGTTCAAGGATAGTATTTAAACACAGGCGCGAGTGCTCCTCCTAGAAGTGATTTCTATCTTAGGCCCTTGATTTGGCAAGTACTTGTAGACTTTAGCAAAAAAATACATTTTTCTTGAGTTCAGTTTGACAGCTTAAACACTCAAAGTTAAGCGTTTATATCAAGTGTTTGATTGGAGAGGGGTCTAACTGCATTTTTTCCAGAATGTTTGGGTTTTGAGGACACGAATAGATGAAAAGTGAAACTTCGGCCAATGTGTTAGTCAATTAACAAGATAACATCCAGTCTTCGATGGAGCCCTCCTCCATTAACCCATAATTCAACTGCAGGCACTTCGGTTCAAGGGAGTACCTCTGGACTGAAAGGAATGGAACAGGAATAACATTCACATGATGACTCTACTTTCTAAATATATTTTTGAGTGGAAAAAAAGCCCGCAACAAAACTATCCGGGATTGACGAAGGTTGATTGCTTCTCAACGACCTTAAATGTCTCTTCCTAATTCTATAGCATTGCCCCCTGCTCTGAACTACTGAGTTGCCTCTTGAATTCATTCGTATTATTTGCAGCAGCAACCTCCTTTGGCAATTCATAACCACACTTAAATTTACCCCGCAGTGTGCAATTTTCTGTGCAAAAAACATGAACTACAAAGCAGCCACAGAGCTAAAACAACTAGTGAAATAGGTTCTACTCATAGTTTCTAGTGGAGAATTTAAAATAGTGTCACCCTAAGGCAGTTGGTTTTTTTTTTTTATGAAACAAGAAGTAAAGAGTATCTTCCATGACTTCCACATACAAAAGATATAATTAAAAATGTATAGCATGAAAACTGTGAAAACGAATGAATTTTGTTGATTTCCTACTTATTAAATCCTTATTATCCCAGGAGCAAAAAGCTACATCACCACCACTTCCCTGACGTAAGCTAAGCAAGATGGCAGTTACTCATTCCCTGTACTACTCCGTCTCTACCTTTTGTGGATTAATAAAAAAAAAGGAGTCTGTGCTTCCCAGGTAAATCGGTGACAGGACAATTGTTCTTCAGATGAATGATATTAACTGCAGCACAAGGAAAGGAAGAAAAAGTGGATTTTAATGCTGTTGAAAATTATGGCCTTAAGAAATGTAGTGGATGACTAAAAGTCCCCTATTCAATGAAGAAATCATTGAGACGTTCTTGGCAGGATGTCAAAAAGTGCATTTAAGAGGACAATTAAAACAGTATAATACAAACGCTATAATTAGAACCATATCTGATTGAGCAACATACTATTTGTCTTCCAGGCTGTTAGAAGAAAAATTCCCCGTGAACTTATGCCAGTGTTTATGGGGGTATTTACCAAATACTACAGATTTAGCAAGAAGATGAATTTCGTGATCATACAGATTAAGTGAAAAACTGCGCATACCTTTGTACCTTGAAAGATTCTTCTCTGATACTCATTTACCTTCCACAAATAACTTGACTTACATATCCACACATTTATGTTATTCTACAGGGACAAAAACCGAGGTTCCCCTCCTGATTATGCAAACTCAGGCCTGCTCCCGTTAAGGTGTCAGAGTTCTGCGCTGTTTAAGCCAGCACAGCTTAATTCGCACCAGTTGAGAAACAGCCCAGAATTTAAAGTAGAACATGGGAAACGTGCCACAAGTGCTATGGGGAGCCCAAATTTAATCTATAGAAAATGAAATAGGGCATCTGTTTCAGGTCTTATGATGCAGAAGCCACTGAAGTACTAAAATGAGAAGAATTTGGCCCCAAAATAAAGTTTACACACTTCTCGTTTAGTGAACGCAAGCTTTAAATGGGATTTTCATGACTTAGGAAGGCGTGCAGGAAGAACATTTAAAACTGAAAATCACAATAAGTCTCTCTCTTTGGGAAGCAGCAAACCCCTCATTCAGCACGGTACTTAAGAGTTAATCGGGTGGACAAAGAAGTAACTAGATCAGGGACTTGGAGAGGACCTTTCTACCTGCTCCTCTGAGTAGTCTCCTGCGGGCTGATGGGAGAGAGGCTGGTGCTGGCCGAGAGCAGTTGGCAGCCACCTGCGGTCGTCTCGGATGGAAACGAGCCGGATTCTCCTTTCACAGCGATACTGGGAGAGCAAGCCCGGAGCTGCCCGGAGCATGGTGGCACTCTCCAATTATTGCCAGCCCAGGCGGGAAGATCCGTTACACGCCGCAATGTGTGAAGTACCTACAGAAGCCCGCAAGCCATTGAAGCTCCATGAGCTCTGGGGCATGACTAATAAGGGACTTCAAAGCTTTGAAAAAGCTGAATTTCTTGACGATTATCCGAACCAAATTTTCAGAATCTTTTGAAGATGGTTTGTCTCCGCTCAGGGGGTCCGTTTTACAAGGCACTGGGAGAAGCTGCAATTGCTTAACCTTATTTTAGCATGCAATGATTTTACAGTGTGCTTTCCCTTCTTTCTTAGCACTCTTGTCCCAACCGCAGAAGTCAGGGATCCCGATGTGCCGGGTATCTGAGAGCAGGGGAACATGAGAAACCACAAGGAAACCATGAGAAGAGTCTAGTTTTCCACCCTGGGCCTGGGAATCCTGCAACTCAGATACACTGCCTCGTGTTCGATACTGCCTCTTTGTGGAAAAACGCTGTTATACATTGCAAAGTTTAATTGTTCAAAGAAGCTTCTGATCTAGTTTTTGAAGAGAGTTTCTCTGAATTTAAAATCAAAATCTCATGGAGGATGTCCTAATAGGGAGTTTCATTTCCTGTGGGAACACTTCTGTGGAGGAATAGGCAGGGGAATATATAAGAACTAGATGCAAATTCCAGTGGTACAAATAATCATAATGTTCAGCACAGTGATTATACCATGCACGACACAAACTCCAGCAGAGAAAACTCACACATACACATTTCTCCTACTGAAGAAAAAGTAAGTGTAACATTGAAACTCAAACCTTGCTCGTTTTCCTCTTTCTCCCACGCTCTGGACTGCATAAATTCTACAACATATTTTACTTTCCTTTATAGGCCCTGATTAGTCTAGGTGACATAGAGGGTTTTTTCTTAAGCCCAAGAAATCAGATATTATTCTCAGCAGTAAAACATTACAAAATTAATGGATAGCCTATTAAGAATATATCCCCATCATAAATAGCGACACCCTACAACTCAGCTGACAAAGAAATCAAGCAACCAATTTTACAGATACTGTTACCATCAAACTAAATAATAAGTCTATTATCTCTAGCAATGTATTGCCTTATACACATGAAATATAATAGGTATTTGTGAGATACTTCTCTTTGTACATGACAGATTACTTCAGATTATCTTGGCATTATTGAGACTTCTGGAACATCATAACAGTAAAGAAAAAAAAAGAAAAAATACAGCTCAGATTTGTAAAGGTCAGCAAATAACTGTTAACCTTGGAGGGGAAGAAATCAGTATTTTTACCGACAGCACTCAGATCCTCTTGTAAATCATATTCATATTCATATAGTTAAGCATTAATTTACATACTTAATTTCTGACAGGTTGACAACTGCAGTCCTTCTAGCCTCTTGGTGTAAAGTAAGAAGTCAATTGTTATTCAGTGTATCAGTTACAGTGCTAGTGCCACTAACTGTATTTTATATAATGTGCTATCTGCAGAAAAGCAGATAAGAATTTGATTTAACATCCAATTAAAAGCCGTCATTGAAAAATTACTTCAAATAAGCCTTTTATTTTCTTTAATCAGTCCTCAATTCAAGCCTTCCTTGGACCTACTGAACCAAGCATCAGGACTCATGAATTTTGATTAAAAAATTTGAGCCCATTTCTAACTTAAGCAGATTTTTTTTGTTGCACTGTTTGATAGAAATTTAATAAATCTATGAATCCTTGCCAGCGTCATTTATCATCTTTTTTTCCGCAAGACTGGCCTATTATGCCTCGGCAGTAAATTATGAGGAAGCCAGCAAACCAAAACTTTTCAGTCCGATACTGAAGAAGAGATATAATCACTTGCATTGAACCATATAATTATAGTAGAATATGAATCTCTGAAACATTAGGTCCTGTTTTGAATATGTAATGCCCATGCTTTGAAAGCCTACAAAGATTTCTAGCTGATCTAATATAGCTCAGTTTAGCATCATATTGAACAATTTGCTGTTAATGAAAATGACAGCAAAAGCCATAAACAACAAGCTGGGAGACTCGGTAAGAATTATTAGGGAAATCTCCCTGTCTTTGGAAGAACAAATCGGAAAATCAAAGAGTCACCTTTTAGGACTCCGAGTTAACCATGTTCACTCTAAACAAACACGGGGAGCTTAACCTGGGGCCAGGCTACCAAAGCGTTGCTGGTTTAGGGCTGAAGTTGGGACGTGACTGAGAACATGGACTTCTCAAAAGCAACTCATATGCACCTACAAATAGGTATTGCTTAGTATTTCACCTCTGAAGGGCAATTTCACCTGCTCCTTCCATGTGTAGCTCTACTAAAAGCATAGGGAGCCATGTGCTTGGTTGCAGCGTAACGTCTGGGTGCTATTAGAGTGCGAGCGTGCTCATCGGAAGTGTTCCTAAAGGCCACCCTTTTTGTGACTTCCTTTGACACCGGTCTCCCCACCTTCCCTAGAGAGCTGGAGGAAGAGAAAGGCCTCTCCAGGGACAGATTTGGAGCAGGAGCTGAATTAGCTGCTCCAATTCATTGTGGGGAGATGCCCATCTCTATCGATACTGAGCTCTGAGCGCCAAGGAGACTCTTCCTAACCTAGCCATTAAACCAGGGGGGTAAGGCTCAGCAGTGTAAATGCCCCTGCCTCCAGCTGCCCAGCACTTTAGGCTGAGATATCTGGCTGGGTTAGCTCCATTTTTGATTTTACCTAAACTGGTTCTTCCATCATCAGTTGGAAACATAATTCTCAAAGACTATCTTAAGATCGACTTTGTAAAATAATCACGCTTGTCCAGGCTTCAAGTTTTTTTCCTAATATGAAAATGACCTGGACTCTAGTCTGATGCAATGAAACAGGGTCAGAAGTGCTGTTCTGTGCTGTAAAGCAACATCAGTTTCTTATCTTACTTTCAAGCCACATTGAAACTGTTCTGTGAAGAGTCTGATGATATATAAAGTATTCATTCAGAAGAAAAAGGCTTGAAAAGAAAGGTTAGGCTGAGCTGTAAGAAAATTCAGCACCAATGTACAAACAAGGATGGATATTCAAAGGGGAAAAACAGAATTTTAAATGAAAAAGCCTGTCAAGCATTCAAGAATTAATTAAGAATAGATCTAAAGTAGATGAATATTCTAGAGTGGCTGTAGTGTCATCAAACTTTTGCTAATAAAGCAGCCATCTCCTAAAGATTAATATTTCTTACATTACAGCTGCTGAGAAGGTATTTGTGATCCTGCAGTTAGGGGTGCGCAAATGAATTTTATTCCTCCTGGACAAGAAGGCAGTAGGTATGAAGCTGTCTGCAAATACATTGCTTATTAGACACAACCAAGTTAATCTTTGCAAATTCAGCTGGTGCATGAACACTGAGGGTAACCAGATCCAACCACTCTTACGGCACTCCTGATATAAATCACTCTAGTTCCCAGCCTCAGTTTATTTTATAGTACTTTCTGATCCCTCTCCATCAGATAGAGCTAGACACAACTGCAGAGCCTCGGAGTATGTCTTAGAAAAACAGTCCAACAGTTCCAGATTTCACAAATACCTGTTCATGAAAGCATGCAAGTATCTGGCTGGCGGAAAGCTGCCAATCAGCTCTGCACTCTTAAATATTTTAAGAGCTTCTTAAAGTAAAAATAATGCAAATTGCATTTCCTCTGATCCATGGCAGGGAACAAAACTTTTTTTCTTTTTCTGCCTTTAATAAGCTTGGTAAATGAAGTGTAACCATACCTGCTAAATTACCTAACCGATGATCTCCTGGCACAGGGAAGAATTTCTGCCTAATAAAAACAAAACTGCCCATTGTGGGACATTTTGCATTAGACTCAGAGGAACGCAGGGAATAGAGTTTCCTGCCCTGATTTTGATGCTCTCTACAGGAATTGCCCTCTGGCCCCTTGGCAGGAACTCCATGACCCAGCTGAGCTTTCTACTGAATAGCTCAGCAGGGTGCAGGAGCCAGTTGCATGGCTTCACATGGTGCAGAAAGCTGTGGAGCTTTTCTCCTGAACAGCACCTCGGCCATTTTGAAACATCTGCAATTGCTACTATTCATGGTAGGAAGGGAGGGGGGAAGAAATTCTCCAGCTGTTACGCCTCTGCTGAATCTTTTTTTATTCCCATCTACTGCCCTCATGATGATTTTGAAGGACACCAAATGGTTTCCATTATTCAGAATGGAATAACATCTGCTCAACAAATACTGTTACTCCTTGGGAAGCACCTCATTCAAGCAGCAGCTCTCTTTACAACATTATGACACAACACACTTTATTTTATATAGTATTCAGAAGACACAGCCTCACAGACACACTAGAGAAAGAGGAAGGGGGAAAAGTAGAAATAGCTGCAAACAAAAAGTAAAGGAAGATGTTTTCTAAAGAAAATATCTCGTTCTGCAGTTGAAGGAGGTAGAAGAACACATTCCATACTCGTAGGGTAGCTCAAGAGGAAAAATGACCTCTCTTCAGTGCACCAGCTAATACACCAAGCAGGAAAACTGTCACAGGGAGGTGGCCATGCTGGGAGAGGCTATATGAGCAGATGGACATGAGGTCAGTAGCATGGAATGAGCCCAAAGAGATCAGTTTTGAGTTTTATTTAGACTTGAACTGAAAGCTAACAAAGAGAAATGGAAGTTACTGAGCCAGCTTGAAGCACTGAAATTTTAAAGATTGGACTTCACATTTCTGACAGGCACGTATGGGCTAGGAGCTACCTGCACTAAGCTGTTACTGAAATCTAAATGTCCTTTCTGGCTGCTTGCTTGTTTACAACATAATTGTCAAACAAGACCAGCTCAATAATCAAAAACACTGGGTGGCATTTAATAGAGTAACTTGGGTGCTGACAATTCATAGCCCAGGTATTTGCTGGACTGTGCCCCGTGACTTAGCTGAATACACTGACATATCTCCTTTACCAGTTTAATTAAAATGTTAAAAATCACACGAGGATAAGAATATGCCTGTCTGCCTAGCACGTGGACACCTCTATCTGTTTATTTTCATTTTGCTACTATCAGCGTCATTTGGATGAGGAATTAAAGAAAGAAATATGATCCAACGAAGGCATATTCCAACATTAAAATGATCTAGTGGTATACTTTTCAGCTTTATAATTTCTTTTTGTTCAGGGGACGAGCGAATTTAGCAACATCGCCAACGTTTCAATTTACTGAGGCTTCACTAATCCTGCAACTCCTCAGAACCTGTCAGAAGGGCACCAAAGGCTTCCCAGGACTCTGCTTATAGAGATGCAGTCGTCAAATTACAAGAGAAAACACAGATATCTGTACAGGTGACCTCAGAAGAGATCTCTGTAACAGATAAACCCAGGAGTTATTTATTGGACTTCTGGTGAATAACTATTTAAGCAGATTTAGGGTAATTTTTGGACCAGAGATAACATCTATCTAATGCTAATACATATAATTTCTGTGTGATCTCAAGCTGTATCATTTGTACGTATTTGTACAGTCATTATAAAGCTCGTATGTTTAATGTTATCTACACCTTCGTGTAATGTGCCAGATGACGTAATCTGTAGTTTTTTAAGACACCATGACATTTAAAGGTCTATTTCCACAGCCATTAAAAACTGTTTAGAGGCACATAAAGAAACATATTTAGATTGTTAAACAAAGTCTTTCAAAGTTTATGTTTTTTAAATGTTGATTCTGTAACACTGTGCCAATTCTTACAGATTTTGATTAGTGAACAGGGGACTAGTAAGTATTTTACTTTGTAATTCATAGCATTTTCAGTCTGCTTGAAAACCACAAAATTTCTAACAGTCAGAAAGTCAGATCTTTAACAGTCACCTCCAGCTTTCGTTCGTTTGCATATCTGAGCTGTCTTGAGGGAGATAAAAAGATGCTACAGGAACTTTCAAAATAATACTTTAAAAACATTTATTTTACATTTCTGCTAGCATCTCACAGTCATACTTTACTTTACATTAGAGTCTATCGGTGTGCTACACGATTTCAACATTAGCCCAGGGCTTAGTGGAACAGCCCCAAAATAACGTGTCCTAGGATAGCTTACTGCAAAGGAACTGGCCCCAGGAACATGAAACAAATTCAGCTGCCAGTAACCCCAAATCCAGCACCTAAACGAGTCCAGGGGGTGGCCATATCGGGAAGGCGTGTGCCTTCCTCAGCTTCAGCCTCTCCTCCCTTGTCACACATAGAACCACAGAGGAACCTCATTAACAGCAAAACCTGGGGATGGCGTCGCCAAAGCTCCTCCCTTGTGCCAGTTGGCATCCTTCACGTTGCGTACGAAAGATTTTACAAGGCAAATGAGTGTTTCAGGCCAAGACAAAACAGAAGAAATGGTAACTGAAGCGCGGGCAGGAAACACAAAAACCCCACGGAGCCGCAGGAGCAGCAGAGGTAGTAACAGCCCGGCGTTCAAGTCTCCGAGTCATTCAGATTAATGAGCTCCAGAAATCTGGGGTCCCACTGTATTAATATCCATGACATAATGTGCTTCCTCCCACAGTAAACAGAGGATTCGGGATGCCTGGGGTATAGACAGTCTCTGACTGAAGATAATGGGCCCAAACTGATTTTAGACACAGGTCCCTTTCCCTGGAGATGGTTCCTAATCATCTCCAATGTTACAAAGGCATGACAAAAATCTAAAGCAGTCACATTAGCCCAGACAGATCTTTTACAATTACCTTGACTCCTGAAAGTAGTCCATGATATCTTATTCATAAAATGCGTATTTTTCTTTGTTTGCACTTACATAGCCTTTCTACTTTAGTCCATTGTACTATAGATGGAATACAAATTTATTTTTCATGGCCACACCAAACCATCTTAAAGACAGCTCAAAGGCTGGTCTTAATTTTAATTTTCTTTCCTAATAGTTAATTGTGCCGTGAGTGCTTTATCAAATTATACTACTGAAAATTGCTAACGTTACAAATGTATAATTATAATGGATGTGGATGTTTTCTGAACATGGGTTCCAATCTGATATTTACTCCTGCTGGAAACTCTGGAAAGGCTCTGCTTCCTATTTGAGCTTGTCTCCATGCAACTAGGTGAGGTACTGTCCCAAAACAAATTAGTATTTTGTCAGCCGTACTGTCAAATTAAAACATTTCTTTATGCTTGTGAGACTGAAAGCCACAATTTTCAAACATTAATTACATTCACTGGTGGTAGGGAGTGCACACTACGCACCGATACATTAAGAAGGTGGCAGCTTTCCAAAAAAGCCTAGCAGCCAAAAAAAAAATTAAACACCGGTAATGTATAAAGAATGATCAAGTTTTAAGAAAATATGAACTTTTTGCTCAACTGCATTTTTTAAATATAGCATGAAGAAAAATAACCGTGCTTCCTGGCACAATCTGAAGAGGGAAACAGAGCTTTTGACACATCTAGGAGCGCTCTCACTGAAACCATCAGCGTCTGATAAGAAAGAACACAACAAATCCATTATGTTTTTCTCTAAAGGACCCTTCTCACCTCCGTAAAACTCAGCTGGAGTTTTGCCACCTACCACGGGGGAAGCCGGTGACACTGCCTGCGGGACATCTGCCACAGGACCTCATGGACATGCACCACCTGAGAAAGTTCAGGTGGAAGCTCAGCCCAAAGCCAGGGCGCTGCCCTGTACCACATTAAAGAGCACCAAGTCCTGCCAAACGCAACCAGCCGAGCACCCAGCAGAGGCAAAACCAACAGATCCTCCATCCTCGCTCCTGGTTGCCTCCTTATGCCTCTACCTGCACATTTTTCAACATCACTTGAATCCAGTTGAACCAGTAGAGCCATGAAATAAATAGGCAAAAGGGACCGACCAGTGGCTCAGGGTGATAGGAACAACAGCGAAATCTGCTAGGCTCCTGCTGTTTAACTAAAATATTTAGTAAAAGGTCTGGTAATAAGTGCGAAGGCTGGAGAAACAAGCAAAGTCCTGGACATGGGGTGTGTAAGGCACTGAGCTGTTTTGCTGAGTGATGGGATGCTAACGATGCAGAGACATGTTTGCTTGGAAGTACCTCGTCCCCTGCAAGAAGGACCCTTTCCCATTTTCCATGAGGGCTTGCTTGTGCCTATTCTCTTTTGTCCTCTTTTCTGCTAGGTCCTGGGCAAGTCTCTTTGTAGGTCAGTCCCCAGGCTCCTGGAGACCCCTTGCTCCAGCCAGGCAGGTGGAGCCCACCCACCCACTCACCTCGCCTGGTCAGCCCAGATGCCCGGCAGGGTTCATCTGCCCACGAGGACAGGCCAGAGTTATTTGTAGATGAAAACTTCCTTTTGGACAAGATCCACAGAGCCAGCTGTGTGACTGCAACGGCAGCCAGTCTCTGGGGTGTGAGAGATGCTGGTGCTGCGGAGGCAGGAGCGTGGCTGTTGGGTGCACGGCTGCTCCTGGCTGGCAGCCTGGCCGGCGAGTCAGGATCAGCCCATCTCCCTGGCTGCGAGCGGGGCTGGGAAGGGCACTCAGGGCGTCCACAGGTAGCACCTAACGTGGGCTCCAGCTCCACCTGGATTTTGCTTCCTGTTGCCCACGCTGTAGGCAAAACCCATCAGCAGCCAAACGATGCCACCACATCCAGACAGGCGTCTGCACGGAACCAATCGTCGCAGCAATTAGTCTTGGGCCCTAATGACTGTTTCATTGGGGGGCAGATCTGGATTCCTTGCTCAAGCCTGATGGAGTCAAAGGAATTAATATCAATGCAAAAAGATTTGGCCGTATGTTTGTATATTTTGTTCTAATAACGCTCCAGGACAAACTCAGAGGAACGACATCTGCAATATTTACAGTGACAAACTGCTAGCATAATGCGCCTCTCTCTGTGCTCAACAATTTGTAAATGTCTCATTAAAATGTACTTTTTGTTTTTTCCCTCTTCACCTTAAACTGTTTCGTCTCCTTGTTTTTCAGCATTTCCTGGGAGAAAATGTCAAATTGCACGGTATCAAAACAATCACTCTAGTCTGGGTTTTTCAGCTTCTCAAGACATCCCTCGCTGCATTATTCTGACACATTCTGTGGTCAAAGACATGGGTTTGAAATTCACATGTTCAAAATGATTTGACATTTCCATTTTATTTTGTTTATTTCTAGGACAGGCTACTTATAACAGCTACAGTTGTCTCTAATGACACAAATTAAATATAACTTAATATAAACAAATATTGTACCTACACAGCTTGCTGTGGTAACATATTCTACTGCTACATGCTTACACTTAAAATGTGGGAATATAGATGAAATTGATGTTCCATCTACTTCAAAACAGTGAGAGGAAAAATTATGTCGGATGCAATCTAAACAAACTCAAAAAGTAATTTTAAAAGTTATGGAGAAGAAATATACATGTCTGGTATCGCACGTCCAGCAATGCCTTTAAATGGCTTTATTACTTGCCATCTGTTTTGCCATTTTGCCTTAGTGTTTACATACTTACATAAAAATTCTGCTTATATATATGCAACACATTAATTCTTTACGGGAATGAATCAAATGTAAGAGGTAAAAGGTACTTTATTTTTATATGATCAAAAATACGGTGTAAAAAAGGTCGGGATGCAGGACTGTTCTCGTCCATTGAATAATCCTTTTTATACGTTCAATAAATCGACCGAGGAAAGTGAGCATGCCTCCAACCAGGCAAAGTTTTACTATTCTCCCATGGAACATCCACCCACTCTGCTCCTGTTACATTTCTTTGCAGCTTCTGATTGCAGGAGAATATAAAAACCGTAACTAGGTAAGACTGAAACGAAGCAGGGATAGAGCAGAGCCATAAAATTGGGATGCAAGATTTCCCAAAGTTTGAAGGTGTTTGAACCCAAGATTTTGGCTCAGGCCCATCCTTAATTTGCAGCAGCATCTGGCAGGCCAAATGCTCAGCAAACGCTGGCACTGTGAAGGATGAAGTCTCACACGGCACGGCGCGTTGGAACAAACACGGCCTCCGCAGGGGGAGCCGGGTCGACGCGCGAAAGCTGGAACTCGCAGCTGCACGGAGGGACCCAGCACCCGCCGTCCCAGTGGGGCTCGCTCCAAAGCAAGAAAGATGTCCCGCTTTGGGTCGCGTCGTGTTTGTCCTCCCTGCTGAGCCTCTTGTTGTCGCCCTTATTCTTTTCCTGATACCAAAACCCCATCCAACTCAGGGACACGGCTGCCAAGACACTGGGTCTCTGTGTCGCTGCCCTCAACGGCTCCCGCACCTCCCCAACCAA
>NW_009696057.1:31834-32865 GCF_000703405.1 Apaloderma vittatum
CAAGCCAGGAGCCGTGTCCTGAGCTAGCAGAGCCCATTACAGGACCCCAGGAGTCCTTTATGCCCAATTTTCAAAAGTATTTAGATGCCTAAGGATGCATAGGGATGCCTAAAGGGATCTTCCTTAGGAATAGAAGAAAATTCAAAAGTACCTTGAGTCTGGTGTTCCTAATGACCTGGAAAGTCCTGAGCATTTCTGAAAACCTCACTCAGTGTTATCCACGTCCTCACACATACACACAAGCTTGGTCTTCAAGCCTTAAATTCACAATTTTCTACCCAAAACAGGCAGATGCTTCATCCAGGTATTTGCGCATTTAGTGTTAATTGATACTTAATTATAGTCGAGAAATCTATCTGTGTATTTGAAGTTTGGATGTGGCCGAAAATAATGGCTTATTAACTGCTGTGAGGAACATTTCACAATAGGATCTGCATTTTTCTAGAACTCTGTAATTAAAGTATGTGCTAACGTGACCACAACATTTTTAAACAGCTGGCACATGAAGCTGAAAAAATAATTAGTTTTCAATAAAAAAAGTTGCTTTTTATTACCCAGGCAAAGTTCTCCAGTGACTTTTAAGGATCTGCCAAGTGAAATTCAAAAATGAAAATAGAGTCTCTATGCTGGCTGTTAGCCAAGCTGAATGAAACACGAATACGCAGATTTGTGCCAAGTATTAGACATGCTGAACTGAGGCAAAGTGGTTAAGTATCTCCCCAGGTTTAATGTTACACAAAACAGTGTATCTGCCCCCAAAAACGCTGTACTCAGGGGGCCCACCGCTGTGGCTTTCACTCGTTTTATCCTTCTTCTCCCAGCAGTCAGGAAACAGGAAATGAAAAAGCGGTTCACAAGACAACCGAAATATTTCTCTACGAGAAGCCGAGACTCTTGGCAGCAAAACATATATATCTGGGCTTAACTGTTACAAAATTAGGGGCAGGGGAAAGAAGACCCGGCAACAAATGGGAGGCTGCAGCCTAATGGCGCTTTCCGACAACAGACTCGAGGCTGCCCCAGGCTCACCC
>NW_009696058.1:0-15446 GCF_000703405.1 Apaloderma vittatum
TCTATCTATATATATATATATATATCTGTGACTTGAGGTATTTTTCTGACCAAAAGCTTGTCTGCTTTTCCATCGACAGCTACACCCACGAACCTTTCTCACCACAGTTACAACTAGTTTGCCACTGACAGAGAAACACAAAGTCATTTTGTAATTCCTGGTTTTTAAAAAGAAAAAAAAAACATCTAGACTGTCATATATGATGAGGAAAAACTGGAAAAAGCAAACTACAGAAAAAGCCAAAATCGGTTCAGGGAACTGAGAAGTAACATGAGTTATTTACAAGCTTGGGGATTTCCTGAAATAAAGTATTTCCTAGATTAGATACAACTGTTTACCAGACAAGTCATACCTGCTGTTCGTTTTTTCTTCAAAAAATCTCCCTTCAGACTGAAAGGTTTGTCTCTCCCAAAAAGTATGTGCTATGTGTTAAGTTCCCAGCATCCGCCTCCCTCAGTTTGAACAAGCAACATTTAACCTGGCTTCGAGAAGGCAGAGAAAATGTAAAATGTGTGTCGGTTTGTAGAGCAAGAGATTGTGTAAGTGCAGTCCTGATCTCACTACGGGCAAATACGGTCTTGCCGCCGACTTCGACAGAATCGCAGTCATGTGTCACATGCACAAGTCACTGCTCCTTAGGAAAGACGTGGGGTTTTTTCCAAAAGATGTTGAAAAAGACGAAAAGAATTCGAGTAAAAGAGTGTTTGTAACCAGACTTCCTGGAGATAAATGAAAGACATACGTTTCCATGGCTGCCAGCCTACTAAATTGTGCAAGCATAAATATTTACCTAGGACTAGGGGGTGGGGAAATCAGGAAGAAAACCACCATCCAGACCCTTCTGAGTTTAAATACTATAACATAGAGGTCATTATTTATAAATACAAATAGAGAACATATCTTTCCTATGTATACTTCTATCCTGCTTTTCATCCACACCATATGCCTTCTATTATTACCATTCTTACACCACAAAATAATTTCTATGTCACTTGCTCACACTGTATGCATTAATTTTCTTTAGGCTTTCTTGTGGTTATTGATTTCCTGCTTTGCTGAAGTGGCTTTGTTTCTCTCTCAGCAGGCTATCCATTTTAAAACAACAGTTGTTCAACAAATACAAAAAAAATTATATTCCAAAATTAAATTAGTTTTATCTTCATTTGTTTTTATCAAAGTTAAATGCAACTGACACATTTCCCCTAAAAAAAAAAAAAATACTTAATGCCTCCCAGCATGCAGAACAAATGCAGAAAAAAAATTCTTTTCTAATAAGATATATTTGTTTTCATGATTGGAAACATGAAAGAAAAAGTAAAGTATAAATAAAGCCTCTTTTGTATTATGTCGTAATCACTGCTGTGGCCAGTGTTTTAACATCAACAAAAGAGGATTAGCTGGTCCAGAGCCAAATTCACTTAAGGCCTATCTTGCTACACTCAAAACCATTAGAAGAATCTTTTTTTTTTTCTTTCAGTGCAAGTGGAATCATGCTCTAACACAGTAATCATTTACTATGCTAACCAGACTAAGTTTGCTGTCCTCTCCCACTGGCCCAATCCGAGACACAGAGATTTTATACTATGATGAAGAGGCAAACGAATACAATTATTATTTAATCAACTGCAAAACCAAGGAAAAAGGCATTTTTTGCACAAGGTGACAGTTCCAACACGTGCTACATCTTGTTTCGATGCTGTATGTTCCACAAGTGCCTGTTCCCGAGTTCTGAGACTTGTTTTCCCCCTAGATCTTCCAACATGCTTATTAACTACCTCGAGTGAACTACAGGCACGTAGTGTGGAAGCATGCAGACCCTGTATTAAGACAGAATTCTTGTCAGGTTTCTTGCTAAAAGCATGTTACCAAGTGCCAATTACTAGAGCTCCAAAAACCCCTCTACATTTTTTTTCTCCATGTTCTACAACAGTCCCTCCCTTGTGAGTGGCAGGAATTCATATTATTTTCCTTATCATCGGGTCTTTAAAGAAAAAGCTTGTGTACTACTGCTTGTGCACAAGAATCTTTTTCCAAAAAAAACCAGGCTTTATGTTCTTCACCCAGTGATGGATGAAAAACGTAGCAGAACACCTCCCATATTGAATATATCCAAGCTTGTGCACTACTGCTCATGCATGAGAATCTTTTTCAAAAAACAACAGGCTTTATGTTCTTCACCCAGTGATGGATGAAAAACGTAGCAGAACACCTCCCATATTGAATATATCCTTCTGTTTAGGGCAGGATTATTTTCCAGAAGGACTCATGGGGTAACCACTTTGCCAAACAGCAGATAAAGGATTCTTCAGAAATGCATTTGAATCAGGTGGCCACAGATGTGGAACTACATCTCTCACAGCCAACCTGGCAGAAGAACAAGCCAGCTGAAGACCCAGGTGTACCCTCCACATTGGGACTGCACAGGCGTGGATCTCAGAATTGTTTTACTAGGTGTGCGTGGCAAAAACATTTAGAATTTCTCCCTTTGTTCAGGCTACAGCCATGCAAAGAGAGAGGTGAAACACTGGTAAGTAACCCAAGTGGCCGTGTAAAGCAATATACTGACTAGCGTCACCCGCAGCTTAGAAACACGGCGTGCATCACGTTCATTCACATGAAACATCCAGCTCCCAGCTAGCCAGGTCACACCACCCCAGAGGAGGACGACAGTAAACGTGTGCTCACTCTCTGGAGACTCCATCCATGACAGAGCAACACCAGGAGTTGTTGCCAACTTGTTATCTCCGAACGACACATCCCAAAGAGCGAGAGCGCTGCTGTAAGCAACTCAGGTGTGGACACGATCCTGCGCCAAGGGGCTGGGGACCCAAAGAGACATGACCCAAAGGAAAGAGACAACCCGGAACCTCTAAGGGCTGGGAATTCTTCACCATCAGTATCCAGTCAGATTATGTGCAGAAGAGTGAAGAATCTGACTTCAAACTACTCACAGATTTGCATGAGGCTTAACTGGCCAGGTATAAAACAACACTCTTGTCACACGGAAAGTTTCGATAATGAAGCTACATACAACAAGTCAGTTCACTAAGATGGGAATTTTTCTAACAAACACACCCGTCCACTGAATAAAGTCTTTTCCATAAACCACACGCTACGTACCTCTCCAACAGAACAGATGACAAGTTTCTGTTACGTATCTGCCACCTTTTTCAGGTGTCAACAATCATCAAGTGGTGAGCAACGGAGTTGTGTAATTTATCCTTGTAGCAAATAAACAAGAGTAGTAATCATAATAATAATCTAATACATACAGTAATTTCATCTGTAGAGTTCAAAGTATTTTCTAGAGATCAACGGCATTACAAAGAAACACAGAGCGTGGGAATCACCTTGAACTGTAAATAGAAATTGCAATCCTGAATCCACGGCATTTGCCGCTTTGAGTCATGAAATCCACTTGGAGCCCTCACAGTCCAAAACTAAAGCCAGGTATTTTCAGAAACATTTACCAACGGGTAACACTGCAGTGCCCAGAGAGCACCCTCTTCTACTACTCTGTAGAGTAACTGGTGGTAAGTTTACAAAACCCTACACAGGAAAAAAAAAGTAAAACAAACCAAAACAAAAAAAACCTAAAACACAGATGTCTAAGTATGCAGAGGGTAAATTTTAAAAGGAAATAGGTCTTGAAAAAGTTTGCAGGATATAGGAAATGAAAAGAAAAAATGTTTTCCTTCAGTTTCCTGTTTAGATGTGTGGAGAGATTTGACTTCAAATAGATCAGCCACACAGAAGTTTAGTTTATAAGGGTCAGATGGCAACAGTTTCTGTTTAATCCTCGATTTACATTAACTTACAGGAAAATTAATGATTTTAAACAGGCATCAAAGTGAGGCTGTTTTTTTCATTTCTCTAACTTTGCTCGAGGAACAATTGTTTCCTTTATCTGTCTTCCAGAAAGTCAGTGATTGTGTTTAACTTAAACTACTCATTTAGCCTTCAGGCACGGCATATTACGAGTTGTTTTCCAAAGAACATTAGCCCCTTAAGAGTGCAAACTCTTTGACAGCTCTCTTAGATTCTTGCGCTTACTTGAGCATTTCACAAAACTGCTCTTCACAAGTGCACACATTATAATTTACGCATTAAACCAGCAGGTTTTCACCTTAAGTCTGTTGCCAAAAATAATCTTTCAAAACTCTTTTATCTTTTTGTAAGCACATAATTACAAATGTGCAATTAACAGCCAAAGAAAGGTCTTCAGAAAACTCTTAGAGCAATATCGCCTCCTTTAATACCTCAACCAGGCGGTGGTTTAAAGAAAGTGATTTAAATAAAATAAACAAAAAGTCACTTTTTCAGTCTGGAATGATGTGTCAAGTGTCAGATTTGAGATACTAAAGTGAGAGTGTTGCAGGTCTGTTTAACCAGGAGAAGTGCTCTCAGTCTTTCTGTATTGCTGGTGGACAGACAAAGGAGTTGTAAACACCACGACTGATACGCATCAGTACAAAAGCACGGAGAGACCATACGCAAAAAGAACTATTTGTTGCATTTTTTCCGTGAACGGAGCCATCCAGTGACTGATTTTCCCCAAGGATAAATAATATGTTCATTTTTGTCTTTTGTTACAACTTGCATTTGTCCAATCTAATGCTGGAGCCTTTTCCTCTAAAAAATACAGGTGCTTCCCTTTTACTAATTAAGCATGAGTACTGTGTAATTGTTGACGTTCTCAGATCGGTGTAATCACCTTGGACTAAATGGCTCACAGAACTTCCAGCTTAATTTTATCCCAGATAACATGAAGATATTTTTTAAAGCTGTAGAGAAATTACGTAAGACGACTTTCCCATTTGAAAACAAACCAGCTGCGTTCTTTTAGAGCCGGGCCACAGTGCTACAAAGTATCTCCTTGGAACTAATTAACTTAGGAGAATTACCAAGCGCATCACACAACAAACTGACTGATCTGACAATAAACTCAACTGCTTAACTTAATTCCACAGTGATGGTCAACTGGACTGCTCTAGTTGACATAATCTCATGTGTCCCCCTATTACCAATTTCATCAATTTAGAGATGCATTTATTTCCTTGAAATTTCAGAGTTTCAGAGGGGTATTTTTGCATAAATTCAGAAAAGAAGTACAGCTATCTTTCCTTTTCCTAGAGAAAAAGCTAAGGATAGTGAACTATATGAAACAAAAGAAGACTCACACTATTTGAAGAGATGGATAAAGACAGATAAAGATGAACAAAGGTGATCAACGCTATTTTTGACCAGCTGCCACAGTGCGAGCTCTCCCACATCGTATCATCCCACATCATACACCCAGGTCTGTAACACACACACACGAAACACAACTACTGCTCAGGCTCCCTACGTCGTCATTACGACTTGGAGGGGTTTTAGCCAGCATTTTCTTAGGCAATTATCTTACCAAACGTATTTCGGCTAGAAAGCATTGTTCACCAACACAGGTATTTGGATTATCTTTTAAAGCCTGTATTACGACGTCACTTAATAACCATGAACAGAAAAAGTCACCCTTCACTGTAACTGGATCCATAAGGGGACAGCTTCAACTCTGCATCAACGATATATAGAAATACATCTAGTGCCTTGGTTTAAAAATTGTTTCTAAACAGTATTTTTAACTAATAATTTTCCTTTCTATTAAAACCAATCAAACAAGCAAAACCTGAGTTCAACCAATGTAATTAGTTTCCAGGCCAATGAGTTCTTTTCCCCTAACCTTAAAAATAGCTTTTGAAAAGAAAATACTTTAAAGGAGCCCAGATAAGGTAGCATGAAATTCTGTTCTGTGTTAGCGTCCAGTCTAGTAGGTCTAGGTAATTACTGACCTGGAGAAATAACTTCTGCTTCTGATAAATAGTTAAACAACTATGAAAAGAAAGATCTCGGGCTGATGACAGCACACAGTTGCATGGCCATTAGGCAGAATAAAATCCTTCCAGAAAGAGACTTGCAGAATTAATTGATATATGGGGGGAAAGAAAAAAAAAAAAAAGAAGATGAAATACATTTAGATTGCAATTTGAAGAGAAAAAAATCAACTAATAGAGTGGCTTGTTCGAATAAAAGATTAGTATGGACGTGAACACTCATACCGAAGCGGAGAAAATGATGGTACAGAGAAGAGCTACCTTGAAGATTCAGCAATAAATTGATTTGGCTCTAACTCAATCTAGTACCTTCATAAACATTCTAAAAGGAAAGCAGAAAAGTATAAAGAAAATCTCACAGAGGAGATGACATTGACAGGAAAGGAGAAACATCACAGAAACCTTCAGTGAGATCTGAATGAATAGAAGCAGCTTAAAAACGAATTCAATTCTGTTAAAAAGCAAAATTAGTGAAGTGTGAAAAATAATGAAAATGTAGCTCTCAAAAAGAGAGGCAACATCTGTAATGTTAATATGCTGAGAGACATTTAGGTGTTATAAAATGAGTGCAAATTAGGCAGATGTGATAAAATAAGGAAAATATCCAACTCTTGGCTGGGCTGCGTGCCTAGAAGCATCATGTCAGAAAAGGAAGAAATTGCCCTAACTCATCGGCTCCTGCCTGGCTATACCTGGAACCGCACATGTATTTCGAAGCAACCTAATCACAAGAAAGATATTACCAAGCTAGAGGGAACTGAAAACACAGCAGTCGAAACGATTAAGTCATAAGAATGAGCTGATTTAACATGAAAGATGAAGATTTACATTACTGTATTCTACGTGGTACTTAGCAGATGTGAAAAGAATGCTCAGAATTAAGCACTACATCAACACAGATCTTGGCATGTACGAGCAAAAACAGTGCAACTTTTTTCACTGGTCCAATGGCAGAGATCGACAACTAAATCAGAAATGGTATAAAAGCACAGAATACCCCAAAGCCACACAGACTACCTGTAGGGCAGAGTTGGGAAAAAGAAAGGAATCGGTTATGGTTTCACTGCTCTGATTATACAACTTGGAAAAACAGCCTTTACACAGATTTCATCACACTTTAGGCCATTATTGCAGAATACTCAAAGAGGTATTTTAGATTTAAAAGACGTATAGTATAGAGATTCGCGCTGATCACATCATTTTGTCATCAGGTGTAACAAACTCGGTTTTCCTTCTGCAAATGACATTGCTACAACACTAATTTTTCTCCTTTCGCACTGCTCACTGCTGCTTCTCAGATCTAATTGTACAGCTTTTCCTTAAGCAAATATTAATGACAGAATAAATGCCTTGGCTAACCAAAAAGGTTTATTTTCCCGTGACACTTAAACGTACACAGTTATTCTAAAGCATTATTCTACCACGACTAACTGACGTTAAAAGAAGTGTAAAGTACATAACTTGATTCTTTTTCAAATACATCAGAAGCCATTCATTTTCAAATCACATAAAATCTGCCTGGGATTAAATTCTGCTTAGGCTGCCCTGTTGTAATCTCAAAGGAAAATGTACAAGAACATTTTTTTCAGTAACTCATTGCAAGGCCAAATTTCTTCATGAAATCTCAGGTTGGTGCTTGGTAAGCGTGTTCTCATTGTGTTTATTTACTCGTTGATTTTTATTGTCATCGGATTGAGACATTTCCTATGAAGCCCTGCTTTCTTTTTTCGTATTTTAATTTCTTAAGCTTTCCTAAACAAGTGCAATGAGTTCCACTTTTAGCGCTGTATTATTTTGCTAGAGTACGCTTATTTTTCAGCTTCTGATAGTGGTAACAGTGATTTTGCATTGTGTAAAAACAACGTAAGATTACTCAAGTTTAAATTCCCTACCAGTAAGGTATTTTCAGATTGGTTATAAACAGGTTGAGTGTGATCATGCACTTCCAAAAGCCCTTCCATCGTGGAGCAAATCCTGCCATTCCTGTTAATCCCTGCTTAGTCCAGGCTGAGGTACCTGAACAAGACAGACCCTATAAAACTCCGCAACCCTCAAAGCTCCTGGGAGCAACGGACAGAAATTCTCTTTGCAGGTCTGTGCACAGAGTAAGAGCTCCAGGATTATCCTCGTGTGCATTTCTTCATGGCATTAAAACTTTGGCCTATCATCAATTATTCTATAGACCTAATCACAGTACATGCAGCCTGCCTTATAAATCGAGGTGGAGACTGAATCAGTTAAATATATTAGACTTCAGTTTCTGAGAGTCTTTGGAAGAAACGAGCGCTTGTGTCTGCACTCGTTTTACAAAAAGCTTTATAAACATACTATATCAAGAGCATAAAAGAACATCTGAGAATGATTACAAAAGCAAAACAGAACTGGATATCGATCCTAACTTTACAGTCAAAAAATACACAATAAATGACCGATGTGCACATTAAAGTCCAGAAAATTATTGCCATATATTTTTGGTAAAGGCGTTCAGACCTATCGTACTGTAAAGGAGCCTAAAACTAGAATTATCAGGATCCAGCTGAAAGTTTCCCGAAGCAGCAGCCCCTTACCCAAACTGATTCCAAACTAAAAACAGCGGGCAAAATTAAAAATGAGAGAATCAACATAAAAACATCCAGAAAATAACACACTGGCCTTTTTCTCTTTGCTATGTTTGAATTTTATCTTTTAAAACCCATATATTTATATTTTCTGTCACTAGCCTTTCTATCTTTTAAGGTTATTTTTAACTTGACTTTTTCAGTCTCGGGATTTTAAATAGCTCTTGATCTTTAGCAGCATAAAACTAAAAATGTCCGGAAAGAAACTTAATTCAGTATCACGCTCTTATCTCTACAGCTATTTTAATTGGAATTTTATTTTTTTCAAGTTTTAAAAGCTAGAGTTCTAAATGTAGTCATAATTACAGGAAACACTAATCTGTTAGGAACAGGTCAACATAATTAAATAACGCAGTAATAAAATAGCCAGCTAACATGATCCATCAGTGTCAAAACGTTGAAGATTTAATGCTATATAGAAAAGACTTTGCCTTTGATATCCCATCCCCTCTAGATGCTATCACATAAGGGAGATGATGTAAAACACAGAAGGGTCAGAAGGATGCAAGAAAAAAGAAGAAAAAAAATAACAACAAACAACTATCATAAAGCTCTGACTACAAAAAAAAAAACAATTAGAAAATCAAACTGTTTAAATTTAAGGGTTGCATCACTTAATGAGATTATTTCTCAAATCTTCCCAAATTCCTTAAGAGCACACACACTTCTAGTCTCCTATTTATTAGGGTGATGGTTTTTCTCAGCAATTTCTTTTTCTAAAGGACATCTCTCTTGCTGAACCTCAAATATCCCTTTCACTGGTGTACGTAGTCTATGATCATATTTCAAGAAACTCTTAGTCTTTAATCTCAGTAATAAAAAAGCACATCTACAGATTTTGGTTACTTTTTGGCATTAAAATCTACTGCAATTACAGCAACTCTAAGTTTGCTCTTTCATCTGTTATCGTGGTTTAAGCAACAGCCAGTATTTTGGACAGTAAGCTCTAATACTGATAACTAAACACCTTTCCAACTGCCACGTGCCAAAGGCAAGAACTAAACGAAAACCAAAGGCTGCGGTTAAGTATTTGCTCCAAAAAAAATGAAAAATGCAGCTTGCCTGCGTATTGCACTGAATTTACAAGAGTGACCTATTTCGCAATTGTGTTACATGAGGAGTAAAAAAACAAAGATGGCTAAAAATAAAATGACTTTCAACAAGAAAACACCTGTACAATACACTATATACATACCATATATACACTATATACACTATATATACAGTATATACATATATATACTCAAAATCAATTTGCTTCCACATTAATGTTTCTAATCAACATCTATTTGCCTCTAAAACGTGCCCCTGAACTCTCTGCTCCTGGCCTCACACCCACCGCACAGCCACAAGCCTGTCCCTCCCACTGCCAGGACATTTCTCATCCCAACTACTGGCCTTGGACTAGTTTCGCGCTAAAGAGGAGGAAAGAAAGAGGAGAATGATCTAGAACACAGGAGGAAATGAAGCTCCTGCCCCTTCCTCCAGCTGCTTTTCTCCCTGGAGGGAAAGGTCAGCACCAACACCTGCACAACACCCCAAAAAAACACTCCGACTGGCAACAGAACCAGTAGCAAGAACCTGGGCAAAAGTTGAGGCAGGTGGTCAACTCATGGACGGTTCTTTACCCCTCAAAATAGAGATTTGGAACTTCTGGTCTCATTGCAAGGATCCAACTCAGTGGGTGTGAGCAGGAGGACAAAATGCAAATGGAAATACTACAGATGAGTACAGAAAGGGCATCATCATGGAGATGAGTCCACGATGGGCACCAGGCTTCGTGAATACATTCAAATATTTGTATTTAAATTCTTAACTAATTTACACTAAAAATGAATACCTCCTTTAACTCAAAATTCATTTATTTTCTTTTTCTTTTTTTTAAATGCATGATCTCTGTTGTGACCAACCATTATTTCATGTCTCACGTGAAAAACCACACCACAGGACCCTTCCCGTCACAGCCCGCCTTCCACACGGCTACCGAGCCCTGCGCACACAACATAGCATTTTCAACGAACATGTTTAATATTGAAATGTACAGGGTACATTGAAAAACAAAAACATTTTTAAAACTGTTTAGCAAAATGTCAGTCATAAATACCTAAACTTCCATCTCTTTTGAGCAGTGTTTCAGGACACGACTCTACAAATTCATGCTGACATCTGGTATTTACCATGGCGTGCCTTGTTTAAACGAAAGTCTTTATGAAGGATGAAGGGATAACGTACATTTTTTTATCCCCCCTGTATCATTTTAGATAGCTGATCAAGCCAGAGGAGAGTAGTTATTTTGCTTAAATGCCTCTTTTTAAAAAGTATTTTAAGACTATGGCACTCTTCAGGTCTAACTATGACTTTGGCACAAATTGAAATTCCACGCAGAAATCTCTTATGGTCTGCTTACACCCTCTGCCCATCATACTGGTTTTCCTTCTTCAAGACTGATAATCTGGTCCAGGAAAACACCTCAAGATGTGCTGAACAGAGCAGCTGTGGTTCAGCTGACACCAGTCGAGCTGCTTCTGCTTGCTTCTACTTCAGCAAGCACTGGAATCACTTGCCGGGTCCAGGGCAGGACAATCCGCCCCTTCCAGGATCAGGGAAACTGGGCACCCGCTGTTCATACTCCAGTACCTCAAGAGCGTTCCACGGATGCAGATCATCTCCTGCAGCTGCTGTGAACCGGCTGAGGCAGCCGTGCTGGAATTTGCTCTAACTGCCCTGAGAGAAACAATTAATTCACTCCATTTGGAGTAACCATTAAAGCAGCGGTCACCATTAAAACACACATACTCGGTGTTAGCAGCTTAAAGTACTTCTTGAACATGAAATATTAAATTAAACATTAAGATTAGCTTTGACCTGTGACAGTTACTCATTTAATCATAAATTACTAGTTGCACTAATTATTTAAATTCAAACAAGTTTCATGGCACTTTGGGTTGATTACCACTAGAAGATTTACCTTACAGCCCCTAAAATACACACGTCCATATATATATAGCTCCTGTTCCATGCTAAATTCATTAAAAAACCAGTAAATAATATGTTTAAAATCAGGATATTGTCTCTTCCTAAACTCTTGATAAAGATAGCAGCCAAAAAATTGAGTAAGTCAGGGTGCCTTTGAAGATATTTAATTAAAATCTAATCCCACATTCTTAAAGGCTCACATAAATTAAGCTGTCATTCAGGAGATTTATGCACTCACATTTGCATATTACATACAATTCATCAATTACTCATGTTTGAAAGCAATGCCTTTCCCAGGGAGCGGGGCTGCCAGCGGTGCCAAGAGGCGCCCGGAGACGACTCGCCGGTACCTTGGAGGAAGCCCCCTCCATCTGGCCCACGTTCTTCTGCCATCGCACGCCGCCCCGAGCACGCTCACAGATACCCGACTCCAGCACGATGGATTCTTTTCAGCTCCATCTGTCGGCAACGGGTGAACATTTCTGAGGAGTCTTCAAGGAGCCAGATCAGAGTCAACTTTCTTCATATGGCAGAAGGAAGCTTCACTAAGTAACCCCCGGTTCTGCTGGAGGGAGCTGAGCTGCTTTCCTGGATTGGCTCAGATAGGAACATACTCAGACTTCAGAAATTTTCCCAGTACTTTTCTACAGCTTTTAAAATATATGGCTTTTAAAATATTCTCAGATAAGCACCAAGGCAAATGCCTGAAACCATTCAACTTCATTAAGTGCAGCGACAACCGGGTCTTAAATTCAGATCTCAGAAGGTGAAAGGCTAATGCAATAACCACTTGTTACCCTGTCTTGTTACCAAGACACTGCTCATATCTTACAGTCATTGAGCTTTTACTCCATATTCTTCCTAATACGTTATTAAAACTAGCCTATTATTTACATTCTTCCACTACACATTTTATAAAACCGCTTTAAACTGTTTCCATCTAGCTATTAGGTATTAAAGTAACTTCATAAAATAGAGATGCGTAACAGTAATTTGTGAACATCTGATTCTTTATTTTTTTTTTTGCAATTTGTGTAAAACAAATGAAGGGAACAAAGGACAGATACTACAGTTGATGTTGGCACCAACTTCTCAGCGACTCTTTCTGACCGACAAGAAGTGACTTGGTTCTAGCACACCTCTGAACCTCCTCCGCCAAAGAGTTAACACCTACCGAGGCAAACATGGAGCTCGACACCGTCCATTTATTAGTAACACTTCAGCACGCTTCCAGCGTTCTTCACAAGCATTAAATTCACTTCTACAACACAATGAACAACCTCTTCAAAATTTCATATGCCCTACATAGATTGAGCTATTTGTCCGTTTGAAAGGAAACCCAGAAAAGAAAAAGAAAATGCATTAATGTCCTTTTTCATAGACTCGGATGCTCTGTTTTTATTATTCGGGGGGGTTAACATGCTTATTTTTCACATTAGAAGACAGTTCCTGTCTTTCCAGGAAATCTTCTGACAACCGAAGGATCAGTGGGATTGTTAAAATCACGGGAAAGCAACCCTGACACAGCCGATTGGGAAAGAGATTTTCAAGTTCACACTTTTCAACAGTCTTGATTTATCTTTCTATCTTTTGCTAACTCTCTTTTAACCTGAATTCTGGAGAAACTGTTGGGTGGGAAGGGAAGGAAAAATAATTGTTTCATTACCAGCCATCACTTCAAGATTATAATGATTACATCTCAGGAGGAAAAAAAAACAAACTGCTTTTCTATAGCGTGAGTAGAACAGTCTGGGGGGAAAAATAACCAAACCTATATGAGATGCTACACACAGTACAACAACTGATTTTAAAGCAACCAGTTTAAACAAGCACAAAGCTACGAAATCACTCACTTGTGACACGTCGGCAGGTTTGGGGTCCCCACAAGGGCCTCCCCTCGCCTCCTGGGACTCCTTCAGCACCCCACACCGCGTGTTCCCCAGCCCATCCCTTTCAGGCAGGTATGTCACTGACGCTTTTGATTGACTGACATTTTTTCTTTAACGGTGTTTTATAAACAGCATATATAATGATGGTGTTCCGCTCTGGGCGGGGCATTTATCCGTGTTCGTTCCGTGACGACTTGTCACAACACGGGAGCGGCGCAGTCACTCACACCACGCCGCGCGCAGCGACACCCTCCCCTGCCTCGTTCATCCCCTACTCATGTATACACAAGAGTCGCACTTGGCGCAAAAAATGAAGAACTGGGAATGGAAAAGTATTTTTCTAAGAAATTGGTATAATTTATTTGTGTAACTATTAAACCATCATTGTATAGAGTGCATGTAAGGAGACATCATGCTCTAAAACAAATCTCTAAGATGATCGATGTATGGAGGCTCCAAAGACACTGGAGGCAAAACCAGCTCCGTGACTTTACGCATTAATTGAATTAATAATATTGACAGTCCTGAAAGCATCCCTACCTAGCTGTTGTATATTCACTGCAAAAAAATCTCAAGAACACCTGGCCGATAGTAGCTACTAAACAATTAGTTGACTGTAATTAAAGTTTCATATAGTTTATAAAGCTGGCGGCTGCTGGCCCTTGCGCGTGTGCAGGACGCTGGCAGGGAGCTCCAGTCATCTTGCACAAGGTAACAGAACTTGGTGAATCGTTCATAGAGTTTAACAGGAAAGAAACTAAAAAATTCTGGCTCTGAAATGACGATAAAGATGAAAACTGAGGAGGAAGGTCACTGCCCAGCATCCCTCCACTCACCTTTGAAATGAGCCCTGAGCTCAGCCGCCATGCCGGGAGCTCCCTCTTTGTTCACCAACTCTGTGAGTGGCCTCCATGGTTTGGGCTGCCCTGTTTACTCACTAAATAACAGACTGCTTCATCTGATGTTTCATTTAAAAAAAAAAAAAAAAATCGGTATCACCTTATTAGATTAATACCTCTTTGTCTTAAATTCTTGCAAGAAGCTGTATTATGAGCAAACAGCACCGACTGCTTCCCATTCATGAAGTACGTCCACGTGTCGCAGACCTTTGGGAACTGATTCTTCTTCACATGAAGTTATGCAGTGTTAAAAGAAGGGGGAGAAAGTCATTTAAGCACTCATTAGATTGGAAGGTGACACCTGAAAACATCTGGCTTCAAAACAGAAAATGAAAACTGTTCTAAATTAATAGCTTTCCATACGTTAATGCACCTTGCATTTTTACTATATAAACATTAAACTCAAGTTTTTAAAATTTAAATAATGTTAAAAAGCACATCTACAATTTCCTTCTGATAGTTCCAGCCGACAGATGGTTCAAGCTGTAACTTCAAATCAGAAGACGGCTCCTCTGGTTCCCAAAGTACATCCTGGAGCTCCTGTCATGAACGGCTTGTTGGTTTTCACCTTCAGAATTTCTCTCTATCAGGACAAAAATATATAACTAATGGTCAACCCCCACGAGTACACTTCAAAGTAAGCCTCAAACTGAGATGTCCAAACTCCTTGTCACTGAATTACATGCGCCTTTTACATCAACCATAGTAATTTGCAGAAATGTGTTATTTACCTGTCTGTGACAAAAAAGTATTTTTGTAGGTATTTTCATTTTCTCTACATTCAAACAAGTTACATTTTACATTTTAATTTCCATTTTTCAATTAAACTCTAAGCCAGCTATAGATTTCCACTGAGATTTTGAACTGGCTGGCTGCCAGTTCAAGCCATCAGTATTCCTTTCTGCTCAAGAAAAACATGGTGAAGTCATTTTTAGAACAATTTCTACATTTCTAATGTTTAATGTATGCAAAGGTTGTAACGTAGAAAGTAATGAGAAGACACAGTAGAACTACACATCACTCTCACAACTATCCATTCATTTTACTTATTCCTTTAGCTGAGAAAACTGAAGAAATCTATCTTTATTATCTTCAAAGATTACTGACTACCTGCTCTATATAATTAACAGAAACTAAGTGCAATAGGAAACCATTGCTCAAGTGTGATTTTAGTGATCAAATTCCCTCTTTCCC
>NW_009696058.1:15477-47379 GCF_000703405.1 Apaloderma vittatum
GTTAAGCTTTCAGGACTGGGCACACACTCCTGCTAAAAAAGAATTCCCACCATTTATCTGCATTAGAAGCAGTAAAAGCATATACGGTCAAACACCAAGAAATAAGACTGCTTCAGTGGTACATAATACGCTTGATTTTTTCCCCTCTAATCACTGAAGAAAGAATGAAATGCATATACTGGGCACTGGAGGCAAGTAGGGCAGCAAATGCTTCTAAAAGGCCATGTCTAAATAGGAATATAAATTTTTCAACACACCTGAACACATGGATGCAACCGTGAAAGCCCTCGGCTCATTTCTAATAATGCAACTTTCTGCCCGACGCTAGTCCGACGCTCGCCGTGACTGTGCGCCGCAGTAAGAACATGGGAGCTTTCCTGGTCATGGCTATCACAACAAGAATGAAGGAATAACCTTTCTGTTTTTTAACAGAAAAAGCTTGAAGCGCTTAGTATTACCACATGTGTACATATCTGTACATAAAACCAGGTAGCAAAACCTTCTTTAAGTCTCTCTACCAACATGTTAAAGTAAAAGGAGCCATGGGAGCGAGCAGAACTACCCACAGACTGAAGACACTTGAAAACAGAAAATGCTTTTGGTATTCACTGCCTGCTTCCATCATCTCCTTTTCTGCAGATCAGCGAAGCTCCTGAATCAGAATCCACGTAGGGGCTGGTTTGGGCTTTTTCTAATGGTTTGAAGTTGTGTCAAAAGTGAATTTGTAAGAGAGATTCTCGTTGTTTCACAGAAAACGCGCATCACTCGTTCGGGAAACAAAGTACCAGGGAATGAATGGAAAAAACATGGTTTATATTGCTTACCTACAGGTCTCAGCTTCTTTGCTTTTCTATTAACAGTTCAGAATACTCTGTGCTACGAGAGCACAGAAAAGTGCAACTGCCAATTAATTTAATGGTATTTGCACATTCATTGCCACGTCATTGTGCAAGTGAGATCCAGGGATCCAACTGGCGCCGGGCGAGACGTTCACCTGCCAGGCTGGGCTTGGGAGGAAAGGCAGGAGAGCAAGGGAAGCTGAATAATTGCACCCAACGGTGCAACACCAAGGCTCCTCTGATTGCCTGTTCAAAGTCCCTAAGAAATGTGCAATCTATATTTACCTGTAAATTATTTGTTGTATAAACCTTTCTGCTTTGATTATTGCTTGTTTTATGCCCTTTTCATTATCAGTGACCGGTTAATACTACTAGTATGAACTCAAGCTCTCCACCTTTTAACTTCCAGATACTTGCTGTACTTTTAATGATAACCATATGTTAGGTTAACTTTCAATTATGATTAAAAAATAAGTTAACTCAGAAACGTAGGTTACTGAAGACAGTTTACAAATAACTCAGAAATCCTGCTTTTCCTGCAGTTCACTGACCATTTATCCGTCACAAACATGCTTACTTGAACTTAAGCAATCTTCCATTTCAATTAAAGTTTATGCACACAGAGCTAAATGATGGTCCAGACCTCTTCACTGCTTCTTTTAAAAGCATTCAAGTATCTTGAAAAATCATTTAAGTGATTTAATACTTAAAGTGAAGTAATACTTTTCAAACAGGGCACAGTGGTCACTAGAGAACAGTACAACCTGAGTAAAGCTACTTTACACCTGAGCTTCCAATGTTAAGAGTTATTTTTCATATTAGCACAGTCTTTTTATCACCACAGGAATGCAAAAAATTCTCCATTGACCATACAGTCACGTGCAATGATGCACTGTTGCGGTACACTGTAAATAGCTAACACTACCCCCAATACATTCAATTTTTAATACATACATCATATAACATGAGATATGTAGCTACATAATTGCTGGGAAAACATTAAGTGTCTCATACAGACTTAGGAGAAGAAATCCAGGAACGGTCAAATGAAATCGCAGGGAACACTGGCTAATCTGACAACAGCTTCTGCACTGCGCTTAGTTCCTCCTGTAGCATCTGAAAATGCCTTGGCACAGCCTACTGGATTTGTTTTCTCCTTCAGTTTCATTTTGTGTCTCCCATTTTAGATGTTAAATTTTTCAATCACCTTCCTTTCATGACATCTTAGTTTTATAAGCAATACAAAGGTGTCTGATTTACAAGATTTTTGTCACCACAGTATCTTATCACCTCATTACAGTAATTTGCAAAGGCTCTTGTCCAGGAAGATACCAAAACTGGTTTTGTTTTCATCTTCAGGCTCTTTTCAATTTAACAATATGTTTGTGAGCCGTTGTACCTTGTCTTTGGTTACTGTGGGAAGGTCCTGGCAAACAGGGCAGTTTTGCAATACTATAGAAACCATCAGACTTGGGCTCAGGCTCTTCCTGGCAGTTGACCAAAAATGTTTTTATCTCCAGCTCTCATGAACTTCCTTTGGGGCACGTTGAGCAGCATCACTCACGGGGATTACAGCTGGTCTGCCTGGTTATGAACAAAGAGAGACCCTATCCGGGTCCTGAGAGCTTAAGTGGTTTGAACTAAACCGGGCTGGGAACCAACCAGGGAACTACATTCACGTATACACACACGTTCTTGTAATAAATTGGTGACATCTGGGTTTTTTTCCCCACTTCAAATTCTGGTAGCTGATCCTACCTGCCGTACAGAACACACAGAACTGGGAATCTGCTGCAAAATAGGATGGCAGAGCTCCAAGAGTGTTTTCTGACATCTACGTTGGTAGATAAAGTTGAAGATCTAAGGTTGACCAGCCCATGTGGAAATGTGGACTTCTGGTCACAAGACATTCTGTGACATCTCTCTGCATTTCTTCTCGGGGGTGGAATAATAAGCAATAAATTTCTTGTTGCAAACCTCCTGAGGACGCAGAGTGTTGCCTGTGCCTAATACCCACCAAAACCACAAAAATATTGCATGCGATGCCATAACGCCGAGCCCCACAAGCTACCATGCAAGGTATTCAAAGGGCTCTGAAGAGCCTCAAAAGTCACTGGTTTCCTTGATCCTACAGATGCTGTCAAAAGATAAGTCAGGAATGAAGGAAATCAAAAAGATGACCCCATAAATTAGTTTCTCAGAAGGATTCCAGTAGAATCTTTTTTTTACATTTTTTTAATTAACCGTACAAAACTCAGAAGCATGCTCCCGATTAATCAGCTAATTAAGCATGGCATTGACTAACCAGTTAAGCAGTTAACATCTTAAAAGGAACTTCTGGTGACAATGCACATGCACCATCAGATTTTTTTCCATTGGATTAGCATTCCTCAGAGAAGCAGTAGGTTGAGGGAACCTCAACTTGTTTCCAGCTCTTCTGATGACAGAAGCTGCATGAATAAAGCTTCTTTATTCAGACTCTGGTCAATTTTCCAATACTTTTTTATCCAAATTAGTATTATTCTTCTGAGAAGTGAAATTGGAATATTTTTTAATAGGTGAGAAACTATTATCCATTGTAAAATAAGTGAACTGCACAGTACGTCAAGACAAATTTTGATCCTCCTCCTCGCTTCATGGCATGATGTCCAAGCAAAATCATGTAATACTACTTCTATGAATTTCTAATTTCATCCCAGAAAGTAAAGAGTAAGATAACATTTGCTGTTTGTTTTTCACTTTCACAGCAACACCATCCTTACTTGCTTCTAGATGGTCACATTTTGCTGACATTTACAAACATTTCATGTTGATCTTACATGGGTCACATCAATCATCTATACAGTTTCAATGACACTTTGTTAAATAAACTGTCATGAAAGATTTATAGAGAATTTGATAAAAGTAAAGAAGATGTAGTTTAGCTTTTAAAGATGCATTACCCTTTTTCTGAGGTGTAATATCAGCTCTAAAATACCATTAAGCTTTTCTAGCAGGAGATGAAGTGAGAAAATAAAATCTGCTCTTTCATCAGCACTCACTTATTTGCATCTCTTGTGTTTCTACAAAATGCAGGGAGAACCGATCACCTGCAGCGCTCCCGGAGGGAAAAGGAACCTCGGACTCATTTGTGTTCTGTTCATCTCTACCAACGCTCGGCAGCAACCACTAATGTTCTTAACTTATTACTGGAGCAAAAACAACCTCCAGGTTAAAAACAAAACAAGACTCTACTTCAGCTTAACATCTCCTTGAAGGTAAACCGATATTCCCAGATTCCTTAGCTCAAAACTCAGAACGCAGACAAATCACATCCTTTCATTAAAAGCCCTTTTTTAGGCAGATGTGGCCTACAGAACGCTCATTAAGATGTACTTAAACTGTCGGACTTTACTGCCTGACGTCAATTTAATATTTGAGAGCGGCTATCAATGGTCTTACTACTGGGAAGGGCCTTAATCACACTTAGTTCACTAAGAGGAATAGAAGTGGGAAAAAATTCTTCTCACTAGTTTTCTACCACTGGCTGATCTAGTTACAAAAGCAATTATTTGTTGTTTCTTTCAGTGATCGGCTACTCCTCAGCAGTTCTGCTTGGTACAAAACAGGAGCCAGGCAGCCAGCGTGGAAAGACGTTCTACATTTCACCATTGAGTCTTGAAGTAATGATTTAACATTTCCAAAAAAAATAACAACATGAGGAATCTTTCACCTCTCTCAAAGACCATTAAATGATGCAGACTCGTCACAACTGTGAATCAGTTTTTGCTCTACAAGGGTTCCTGCTACGGTTATGTAGTTACCCCATCCCAAAAGTCTTAACATAAAAGGTCAAACATTGGATAAATCCACTGCTTAGGCAAATAATTTAAGAAAATCAAGTATTATTTCAGCAGTGGAAGCTTCTCCACAGGTAAAAGAATTATAAAATTATATTGGGTTTCCTACAGAAACATCTACGAGCAAAGAAAGCAGATGTAGGTGCAATGGTAAGAGGTAAAAAAAGGTATAGAAAGGTAAAATTGCATTCTTCAACTAGCATCACGGGGCTGACCTCACACAAACCATCGTCCTCCCTCACCCTCCTTCTTCAGTCCATCATGTCTTCCATCAACCGCGCTGCCTCACCCCTCGACGCTGGGTGAGCAACCAGGTTCGCAGGTCACGTGGGTCCTTCTGTTCTCCCATACAAAGCCCCTGAGTTCACTTCTGCAGTCCTTAGGGGGAACAGCACCTTGATATTTGGGCTGCAGGAATTATTTTTTTTAAAGAAACACACAAGAGATGTACTCTATCTGCTCAACACATTAAAGAATGAGCTGTGAGATTCCTGCTTGCACCCATCATCTCCAAAACCTCTGGGGGGTTCAACACACCAAAACAACTGCTCTTTGCAAAGGGAACGTTATGGATCTGATTTCTTCGTTATTTATTGAACTGACTTTACTCACATTAATAGCTTATTCAGGGCAAATTTGAATCAGCATTGTGGGTTTTTTATTAAAAAAACCCCACAGTTCAATCTGCAGCCATAATCGCAACATTAAGTGGCATCTCAGCATCATTAATTTGTAGATATTGTAACTACTATATTATCAACAGTGTTTCTACATACTTTGATTTCAACAACAACAAAAAAGAAAGCTAGGAGTTTAAAGGCAGCAATTTACTCAGTTATTCAACGCATCTGTCAAATATATTACTGAGTGGTAAATGAATAAATATTGGATTTCAATTGCTATGAGGAGAAGCAAATGGCTAGCATTGCCCAGGCAGCAGCACCCTGAGCTACAGGCTTTCTGGGTAGACTTATTTAAAGAAAATGCAAAGCAATTACTCTAATGCCAATACTGCCGAAAAAAAAAAAATCAGTTTGTGATTGGTAGATTATAGAGCTAATTTGTAATTGCCTCTCCTTAACCGCACATCATGTGGTCTTCAGAAAAAAAAATAAACCAACCACAAAAAAACCCCAGACATACACAGAGAAACCATTACTACAGGGTATCCCAAAGACTGCCAAACGCTCGAGATGCAAAGACACACTCCATTTTGAAAGGACTATGCCAAATATTTTCAAGTATCTTGAGCTTACATGCATTCAAAACTGTTAGAACTAAATGTTTCCTATGCTCAATATTAAATTATACGCTGCATAAGAACCGTATTGTTATTCCCTGAAAATTAATTAAGTCAAACCTGTGACTTCTTGAAATTAGTCAAGAAAAATACGAACTATCAAGAACAACTGAGTTAATGTGTATGTGAAGATGACACGAGTGCCCAATACGTTCAATTGTCCCACAACCTTCCCGTCATATTTTCTTATCGAAAAGCACCGAAATACATTGACAGATAAAGAGGAATTAGTGTCTCCCGTCATGACAACATACTCATAAGCTGTTTTACTGAAGTTTCACTCAGATCTGCAACAACTTAAACTGTCACTTGCTCTGAAACAGGGAAAGCACACAAATCACTGCAATTTTAATGAAGTTCAGAGACGCAATATATGTGGGGGAGCATCCTCACCCTCACAGGATGGAATTAAAATTTCTATCTCCAATGTACCAGACGTGGTGGATATGCTTTAAACCATTCTCATGTGAAGCAAATTTATTAGAAAATATTGTTGTAAAGGAGCAGACAGTATTAGATCCAAAAAGGAACTACCCCTTCTTCATTCTGGTAGCGAAGACAATTAATAGGAATTGACTCATTTGACTCTGAAATCTTAGCTGCCCAATGAAGGCAGTGGTGAAAGACAAGGCTCTACTTCCCGAAACAGACTTTCTACCCTAATGCACAAGAACTCCCTTCTTATAATTTTAATTTAACTAAAGATTCATTAACTGTTTCACCACAAGCTCCAACTTCGATGACGTGTTTACGGATGCTATTATTTTTTCTTCTGTTTTTTTTTAAATAATCACCTGACCCACGAGTTATACATAACTTGTAATACAAGACTTAAGACTTTATTAAAAACATAATATGTGCACTGTCTTTAAAACCATTTTTTTTGCAACGCTAGGAATGCAGCTACAATTTGTTTACGCTGCATATGTCACGTCAGGTGCTCTGGCAGGGCTTGGCACATGATCTGAGCAGGTCGAATTCCTGCCTGTCGGCACCTCCCTGCGTTCGAGCTGCCCGTCGCAGCGCATGTATCGGGCACACCGCAGGCAGCAGGGAATGCTCAGGACATCGTGCATCTTTCAGCCCAAACACATCATTTGAGCTTAGATCTCTGAGTAAAATAACTCTGCTGATAGAGAGGTCCAGCTTTGGGTTGCTCCTACTACAGCCTTATGGTCACAATGATCGGTGGCCTGTTAGTTGGAGGTTTTAGATTTTTCCCAGTCTTTACCAACGTGTGTTACAGGCTTTTGAGGGAACTACGTAACAGGATTAACTCATGGCAAGAACCCTCTTTTGTCAGAGAGGATTACTGTCATTCAGCACTAGGGGAAACTGAAAACCAGGAGTTCCTTTTGTGGTATTTATTTAATATTCCACTCTGTAATCTGTTTGCAACAGTATTAGTGCAAAATGTCATGGGAAGATGTAAACACTCACCAGATTCCTTTTTGTACCTACAAACAAACCAAATGAAAAACAAAAAACAGTTTGTTTCCTGTCGCTCAAGCCGTTCCAAGATCCTGATGCTCTATGTTATTTAACGTTTTCAGCTGACTTTGGGGACATTGTAGACTGCTCTGATGAGGCATGTTCTAGTGTCAGCCAACAGTTTATCCCTGGCACGCTTGTCAATCAAAATAAAACTAACAGACGGCTTTCTTTGTTTCAAATGAGCTTTCCCTAGTCATTAAAATTCACTTTTTATTACAAAAACTACCATTTGGTGAGAGCAAATTGAAATGTTTGAGGTTCCTACTGAATCAACTTCTGCTAAAGCTGGCTGTTGCAGAAGAAACTTGAAAATCCAAGAAGTGGATTATTTTGCCGCCTGCGTGCTACCTACTCTTGGTTTCAGTTTAGCACGTTGACTACAGAACAGTCATTTCTCATTAAAGCCTGGAATCAACACTTTGGCAACAGGATGGCATGATTTCCTGTCTTGTTTTCAACAGCAGTACACAGAAGTCTAGAAAAATAAAATTTTCCTAGGACTGAGCAGCAGAGGTCAAAGTATATCACTTTAGACAGCATAATATATAGTAAAGTGTCTACTTACTAGAAAATATTGGGTTTCCTATTCTAAATATTGAGGAAATCATGCTCTCTTAGATTAGATTTGGAAACTTATGGCAAAAGCATGTTAAGTCAACAGAAAATTGCATCTAGAAGATGTATTCTTGGCATAATAATAAAGTGCTTCCAGTAACACCGACTTAATTTTGGGGAGATAATTCAAGAAGCCATCCAAATATACCCTGATCAGAAGTTACGTTTTCCAACCAGCCTTTGTGGACCAAAATGCAGCATGATGCTTTGTAATGATGTACAAATCCTGCAAAGGAAGCCAGTTTTTATCTGAAGTTCCCATATGAGTAAGAGTATAGACCGCTTGAAATACCACATTTCCTCTTCCTTTTTAATAGAAGTATATTAAACAGTCCTAACAAACAAGGTTTCAAAATCACTATCTTTCTTCTCTATAGGGAAATGGTGCATATAGCCTCTAATTATGTCAATTATGAACACGTGGGATTTTAGTTATTATAAACACACTTTCCTTCACTGTCAGCGTTTCAAATCCCATCCTACAGATCGATTTGCAGCCCTTAAAATCAGACTCATTGTTTTGTTAACAAGCACAATCCTCTGCAATTGCCCTTGGAATAAGATGGCAAAACGAAAATAAGAATCTCCTCTTTTTACCTCTTCTACAAACCATAATTCAAACACAGAATGTAATCAGTATTTAAAAAAAAAATACTGTCCCAGGCAACACAGTATTTTAAGCTAAACATATTGGTCATAATTTGGAGGAAAATAAGACAGGAAATAAATGTCCAAAACTTAAGCCAAATGCTGGGCATGAACTACAGTCCTTAGGTCACTACTTAATCCTATGTAAGCGACAGCATTTGCCCACAAGAGAGAAAAAGCTCAGACAAATTAACCATTAACTGTAAGGTAACTAATCCACCTTTCTCAGAACAAGTTCACTAAGACCTCACTTGTTTTCTATCTATGCAAATAGCAATATTTGGGTACAAATATTACCCTGCTACTGTCTTTAGCACTGCTGCTACTACTTTCTTCTTTGTAACGTCAACAGATTCAGATTCATCTGGGACTTAATAAGAATATTCATGAAATGCAGTATTTGGCACAAAGAAAAATGTAGTTTGGGTGCTAGAATTTTTAACTTTGGAATGGAAATTATTAGAATTAATGACAGCTTCAGTTACACACAACATTCCTGCCACACACCTGATGGACTGGCCAAGCTCTACAACTGATGGAATCTTCCCCAAAACACACGGGGAGAAGTTCCCCCTCATTCTAGATCCTCAGATGAAGACTGACTCAGGGAATAAAATGGCTCTTAAACTCTGTTCTATACCCAGGTATCCCCTAGGGATAAAAACTTGTCATAGTAAAGAAAGAATAAATTGTGCTTTGATGTTATTAAAAATCTTTAGTAAGTGGAATGACTCCTCTTGAGTATTTGGCAATGCAGTCAAGAGGAATAACAAATATTATGTGTCTGTATTTTGAGCACTTTGACTGACTCGTATTTTCTGAATAAAACTGCCAGAAAGAACAAATAGACCCATTTTTCCCTGAGATGCTATTGAACAGAGTAAGCATTAACATGCTCTCTACCGGACAGTGAAGCCTGGAACACATGAGCAAGGGGAGTGTGGGGGTTATTTCTTTGCCCTTTTTCTCTCCCCTACCCCTTATGGATTAAGGTAGATTAATGACTTCTATACGCAGAGCAGTTTTGAGAGACCAGGAACCTCACGTCCTCAGGGTTAGAGGAATAAATCCCTGTCCTGACAACCTGAGTTACAATGGGCCCAAGGACCTCAACAGTGATGGCAGAATTTAATATCTTCAGTGTTACAAAGAGTAAAGCATCAGGACAGAAGCAAGTAACAATACTTCAACTTACTACTAAACATCAAAGCAATAGGGAGGCAGAATTCCACGCTAGTTAACTAGTCAAGGTAACGTGACTTTTTAAGAAAATATCTGAAATTAGTGGTTTGCTATTTGCTGGTTTCTACACAAACCATTCCGTAGTTGCTCGTTGCACTGAATTCCCCTTTGGCTTCAAAAAACCAGGTGCAAAAATTTCAACTTGCATCACTTTGCCTTGCATTTGCAGTACTGATTTTTGTGCCACCCAGCACAGTTTTCCCATGTTCACGCCACGACGGAGCTGCTGACTCGCATTTGGGCTCTGGTACACCCATCATCTTCACAACTGCTGTGCTCCCAGTTTTCCCCTCGCATTTGATTTTCCCAGAGTACTGACACCCTTCCAAGTACAATTTTCAAATCTGTTTTGCATCTATCCTGATTTGTTTCATCACGATTGCATTTTCCACACTATGTGAGACATTGTCAGAACGTTCCTGAAGCGAAGACACAGACATCTATTGCTTCACCTTTGTCCTCAATGGACTGTCACTCTTTTATAAAAGGAAATTGGATTAGGGTGATATAATTTGCTCCTGACAAATCCATGTTGTCTGTTATCTCCTGGGCACTCACTGTTTCTTTATTAGTCACAGTATTTTTCTAGTTGATCTGAAGTTGAGTGGTCTATAATTTCCAAGCAGTTCCTCCTCTTTCCTTCTCTCCACTTTCCTGATACCTCAATCACCGCTCTATGACATTTCCAGGTCAGCCTTTAACCACTCCGGCATCTCATCCACTATTCCCGAATTGTGTTATATCAGACCCAGCTAATTTGAAAACATCTAACCCAAATAAGCTTTCTGTCACACTTCTTCTCTTGCTCAAGTGTAGACCTTGTCACCACTACTGTCCTCTTCCCAAGATGGACATCTTGAATGATTCTAGGCCCACATTAATTTATTTTTTTAAGGAAATGCAACATTTCTTTAAAATCTTGCCCTTCTACTACCAGGGAATCCTTACCTCCTAATTCAAACACATTGCTGTGCACTATGTGATGACATCAGCAAGCTAAGATGTAACCACATCAGCTTTTCCATGATGTACGTTCTAGTGAACGTGTTTATTCCCCTCTAGTATTAAGATTTCCACTTGTTCAGAACAGCAGGTTAGAAGAGGAAGAAACCAGTAGAACAAACAAGCAGTTCCTAAATCATACTGTCAGGAGAGTTCCTGATCCTCTAACCGACGCAGGTACGTGCGACTGCCCTGTTTCTTGCATAAATAATTGTTAACAGACTGTGCAGAGTCCTGCTGGGCCTGAGAAATGCCACAAAATCTAGTGGATTCAAAGGTAGGACAAGCTTATCTAACATTTGTTAAACTCTCAGAATGTAATGATACAATCCCATGAGTAAAAGTAGCGTTACCGTTTCTAATCCTGGATCTCAAAGCCTGAACCCTCTTGTTTCCCTGCACACCGGCGCTCCTCATGAAGCCTTTCCCGTTCCCACATCCCCCTGCAGGGGCTGTGAGGAGCACATTTCCAGTTCCAGCTGTATGTCTCCAAAGCAGCGAGCCTGGAAGTTGGACACAGCTCTCTGTCCCAGCCCCAAGTGACAGAATACAATATTGATCCAGGAACGCTGCTGCTGTCGTGCCGCTGACACTGTGATATAGGAGTAAAAGTCGTCAAGGATCTACCGAAACCGATGTGGCAGCACGTCTGCAATGCAGCTGCAAAACAACTGATGCAGCACTAGAGATCCACGGAGTCAGGGAAAACATCTAAAGACTCACACTGATCACAACGCATTATGGTATTAATACCCATGGCCATAACTGTTGACTTAAAAAAAAGCTTCCTTATTCTGTTTATAACTATTTTTGTTTAGTTACCAACATACTGCAGAATTCTATCCTTTTAAAAGGAATTACGAGTTTGTCTTCCTCTAGATACGCTTCAATATAACCATTCAACCAAGAAGCCTCTCTTCTCTAACGAGTTACTTTTTTAGGCCATGCTACACTTGTATTTGGCTAAATTAGAAACACTACTCTTACCTAAATAAAGAATAGAAGAAAGCAACCACATGTTATGCCGCAAGATTTTTCTCCGACGCCACAGATAATTCCTTAAAAATTGAGTTTATTCTTCATTAGCTTTTCCAAATATGTCAGCATGTATCTAAAAATTCGTTAAAACAAACAGGACCACTTATAAAAGATAATATTTTCCCATCCACAGAGCTTTGACTTGAAACACCAATTATTTCATTTGTGAAGTAATAATGCTATACTACATAGTACTGCAACAAAACCGAAGAATAAATATTTGTAAGCTCCAGTAATATGTCCTGGGTAGGCTTGGTTGCAGCGTCTCTTATGAAAACCATACAAAGTGTTCACAAGACCTCATTGAACCATTCCAGAAAAACAGGCAAGAGAAAAATATTGTCGTTTACTATTATGATGACAGTATTTTCTTTACATAGAGTCCTTAAATATCCCCATCTTTCCTAATACTGACTTCTACAGAGCAGGAATAGATTTGGGTCTGGGACATCCTCACAACAGTCATTTTTGGAAGAGTTGTCAAATTTTGAAAACCCGTATTTTCTTATACTCAGTTGAGATTCCATAAATTGAACTTTCATTTTTCGGCACCCTTTCCCTATTCCCAGTATTACTCATGTGATAATTAGCATCACCAACTCTATATTTGTAGAACAACGCGAACCAGGGCTTCAGCTCAAACTAGTCTGAATTGTTGCCTGGATCTCCCCCTAAATTACTGCTCAGACAAAGAGCAACGCTATATCCCACCATGACTTGAGAATTGCCACCTTCTTTTTCTCTAAATCTGCTCTGCCTTCCCAGCATTAACCTCACTAGCTCCACCTTGCCTGAAAGAGCTTGCAGAAGAAATGGAACATTCCAAGACACAGGAATTATCTTCTAGCCCTGTCAATCTCTTTAAGGCAAGAAGAAATCAGAGTTGTGTTCAAAGTAAGCAGCTGAAGGAAGAAGCGCAGGGCTAAAGCCACCAGTGGACAGGATTCTGAGATGGTTGGGCAAACAGTCCTGGAAAGGAGACACCTGAAACGACTGGAAAATAAGATTATGAACCAGGGTGGGAGCAGAGGTCTCACTCCAGATCAACTGCAGTGCGGAAGAATGAGACAAGATTTTACAGGGCAAGAAAACCAGGGCTTGGAGGGCAAGTCTGAAGAAGGCAGAGGAAAGATGACGGCATGTGAGAGAAGTGAGGAGGCAGTACTGGAGCCAAGAAGGGAAGAAAAATCTGTTGTGCGAGCTGTGGTAGGCTAGCAGAGAACTTGTACAGGCTCAAGTACCTCCAAAGACCAATTTCTACAAACCTCAAGTAAACGCACACACAGTTAATGTTAAAAGATTACCAAGACAAGGTAGGTACCCCAAAAGCACGTAATTTCAGAGTTCAGGCTGCCTGTGCAACTTCTGCTGTCCCATTAGAGCCCTTAGTTATTCCTTTTCCCACCGACCCCCCAAATGACCACAGCTCTGTCCACATACAGGAGAGTGTGCTGTGGGTACGGGCACCTGGCGAGCAGCTTGGCCTTCTCTTACGACTTTGTACGTCAGTAAGCAAATGCACGAGCATTTAAAGGATCGTTTCCTAACTCCTTCACTGGTAAATGCACACGGATGTACAGCCTTGAGAACATAACGTGCTGTGAAGCGTAAGATAGACGGGGCAAGGAGTTAAGAGGAAGAAGTCTGGCACAAAGTGATGCAACAGACGTCGGATAAAGTTTCAGATTTAAACAAATCTTGAAGAATTTTGTTTCACTGAACATGGAGGGGGGAAAAAAAAAGCGGCTCATTTGGAAGTATAATTCCTACTAACATTCTGAAGTAAGACCGAGAGAGGTTTAAAAAGTCTGGTTTTGTACATTCTGCGATGCCGCTTCAGCTCAAGCCCTGTCCCCTCGCTCACCCCTGTGGCACCAGCAGGATAGCGAGGAGGGGGATGGATCAAGCTTGTGAAATCTTTATTACAGCTCTGTTGTAAACCTCCAGAAGACAAAGTAGACAGTTCCAGCTAGGAACAGCTGTTATTTTCCAATTAAAAGTCACAAGACCAAAATATTAATTTATTAAGCAAGTGTTCAGTTTGAGCAGCCACAACAACATTGTCTAGCAATAAATTCTTTTTTTTTTTTTTTTAAGAGAGGTTGTCTCTGGCATAAATAATTTTATGTGATAAACCGGTTTATTATCTGCTACCAGTACACAAATAATTCCATTCCATATTGTGAAATACTGTCTCAATAGGTAACCAACTGTAAAGGAGTTTCTTTTGGGGAAGGAAAACAAAATTTGTCGACATTTTTCCCAACATTTCACCTAGTGAAGTATTAGCTGCGTTAGACTTTGAAAAAGATTATCTTCTGCTATCACAGAAGCAACTTAATAAAGTGACAATAACAAACTGATGTATCTGTCAAAGTTTATAGATAAGGATGTCAAGCTATAGGTTATCAGCCCAGAGTACTGACACGGTCCATATATCATAGCCCCCCAACACACATTCTGTCAGCATTGTTTATTTTCAGCCAGGAGTTAAATAATGACCGTGTACTAAAAATGCCTTTGGGGAACTGCTTTGTCTTACACACTGTTCACCTGTTTACTTCAGAGTAAGTTTTGAGTTGCTTTTGTTTAATTTTCTGTTTGAACAGCTGGTATTTATCAACTTCAAATGGACTTTTGGGTCAATACACTGCAAAAAATTTTACCGCAATTTCTACACTTGCTGCACACACAGAGCTTGTAAAATGCTAATGAGAACGCTTCGCACCGAGCCCAGGTCCGGAGGAAGACAGAAAATGCCCACAACTCTCCTGAAACTGCCTGACCACTGGAAAAGGAAAAGAACGCACAAAACAGGGGGGGGGTTTCAAGAGTCCGGCAATAGAAACCAGACTCGTTTCGTACTGATCGCCGTAGCTGACAGCCTTATTGCTTCCTGCTCTTACTCTGTGGTTTTTTCTTTGCAGTATTCCAGTCTGGTTATCCACAAAAAGGTAAGAGACGTTATGGGGCCTGAGGGTTTTGTGTCTGTCTTGTTTTGAAGGAGTCAACGGCAGGGAAAGAACAGAAAAAACTTCTGCTGAAGACAGAGGTGAGGATGCAAAGACGACACAGCCATGCGGGTAAGGAACAATCAAGCTTATCTGTTTACATTTTAAACACCTAAAGAAATTTCCATTATTTTTTTCCTTACAGGTATACACATATAAATAAATTAATCCTATAAAAACTATTCCATAAGATGACCCCAAAAGAGTTAAACAATGGAAAATCGTATCAGAATGTCAACAGTACGTGACCAGATACAACCAGTAACAACATAAAGAGTTTTCATCTATTTATTCCTTTTTTCTCTATATACCAGGCAGGGTGACTGAAAGATGTTATTCTCCCAGAAACCACTTTCTGGAACTGACAGCTCTAATTGTCATATTTGACAAAGTAAAAAAAAAAGAGGGGCGAAAGATCATGAATTCTTAATTCAAACAGGTTTCTATTACTTTTTTTTGGAACTGTTGTCTGAGTATGGATCTTTAGATACAGGCTGAGAATTAACATACTACCCTACAAATGCTTTTCTCCTAAGTGTTTCCCCCTATTATAGTACATTTTTAAAAAGAGAACTGAAATAAAAAGGGCACATTTGGAATCTCCATTTATTAATGGCATGGTGAGGAGAAGGAATTATGGAGCAAAATAACCAACACCTTAAGCAAAAGTTGCTATTTCCACTTCTCCCTCAGCATTACATTGGTCTTTCTAGGTACCAAGTCACACAGAACTATCAGATGAGGGTTCTCATGCCCTCCAGTCCTGCACAGAAGAGCAAATCAGAAAAGCCTTTGGAAGGCACAGAAGAGCCTTTGGATGCGAAGACACTGATATTACTTAACCTGGTAACTCTCAGTACCACATCATCTTCAACCAAGACGACAGACCCTCATTCTCCTGAATTTGCTTTTATCAGTTAAAAAAAACCCCAAAATTTTCAAAGCACTAATTTCTCATGAAAACACTGCAGATGTAATGAACCGTGAGACTTCTAAATGTATGTTTGTAAATAAAATCTTTCTTCTGCAGTCACTGCAATTATATAATTTATTCTCTGAAAGTCAGTTTAACTTAGACACCAAGAGACAAAAAAAGGGCTGGTTTATGCAACCAATACTTGAAAAATAAGTATTAGACAAAGGACGCTGAAAAGCCAAAACCAGAGATGTGTGTGCCCCAGTTTCCGCTCCAACTGGAACGGCAAATGGAAGTTATCCATTTTCTTAAAAAGGTTTTGATCGAAACCAGCCTATTTGAGTCACGATTTACGCAGCTTTGACAAAAGGTACTTCAGTCCCTCAGCGCGTAGGACAACTGCGAAAAACCCCGCGACGTTTGCCAACCTCCTTTCCGAAGCCCAAACGGAGTAAGGCACCAGAGACCTCCCGAGCTTCGCGCCGGAAACTTTTTCACAGGAGCCTGAGCCTATTGTGCGAGAGGAATCGGGGGCGCCGAAGGAGTTGGTTGCTATGGTGGCATCTCATAAATCATCAATTATTGTCTGTTATTATGAAGGTGACAGCCTCATAAAGAGATTTGCATTTTCGGCTAATTTTAAGATTTTTTTTTTGATTTTTTTTTTCTTTCCTCAGACATCATTTGCTTTGTAGAAGAAATGTCATGACAACCACGGAACACTCGGGCTCGTTATCGGGTAGTCAGGCATCTGCTTGGCCCCCGTCACTTTGGCATTTGAGCACCGGAGCCTCTTTTGCATTATTGAGTAGTTTATCTTTACAGTTCATAAATATATTTCTGAGCGCGGCGACGGCATAATAGGAGAGGACTCGGGGAAAGCGATGGAGGGCTCCTGGTTGCCACAGCAACCTAAACTGATCAATTCCCTGTCACTGTTTTAAAAGAGGCACCACTCTCCCGTGGCCCCCAATACTAATTACAAATGCAGGCCCTTCGCTGGCATGTTCAGCTTACAGATTAAAGCGGTTCATGCCTAATTTATCATTTAACATGTCCTCCCACATTTGTAGCACCGTACGGAATGAATAACAACTTCCCTTGTTTACAGCGTTCTTAACTTAATTTCGCTAATTAGTTCTGCAGTTGTGGGGATCCGAGAGCCGCTGCCCCTGCGCCAAGGCGGGCGCCCCACCCCGGACCCCTCGCTCCCCTCCAAGCGTGGCAGGTGATCGATATATTTCATATTTAGAGCTCTCTTTTTTTCTTCAAAAATATTTCTTTTTAAGCAACTGGGAGGCTTTTTATGGGAATGGAAAAGAAATAATGGAAAAGCTGGTTTAGACTTTCAGCGCAATAATTCACACTCTGCTGTGGAATCTTTGACAGGACGATGCTGCTCTCTTCCCCGCAAAATGGACACAAGTGATGACACTCGAGTGGCCACTGACATCGCCCTTCCAGTCAAGCTTCTACTGCTTTGCTTAAGGAATATGATCAGATTTTACCCAAATGGAATTTTAAACCCGTGTGTTTCAACACAGTGTTCATCATATCCTGAGCACCTGCCGCTTGGACCATTCTTCCAGATCTTCACAATCAGCTCTTGGAAAAGTCTTTTCTACCTCTGTGATCTATAACAATAAAGAAGAGAACATGAAATCTCCATGAAGAAAACCAAAATATGTTGGACCCAAGATGCTCTCAACCACAACAGCAGAAACTACTCGGGCATGTAGGAAAACAAACGTACTCAAGGCAGTCAATAATGACAAAAAAAAAAAATTCAGTGTCCTAGTATCTAGAAGAGTCTCCAACCTTCCTGTTCCAAAGAATGCGATTGCAAAGTTGCATATTCCAAAACACTCTGTGATTTGAAATAGGAAAAAAAAAAAAAAAAAAGACAGAACCTGTAAGATTCATCTCTGGCGACCGAAGAGTCTGATGTTCGAGTAGCGCCGCCCCCGGGGAGAAGGAAGGGATTTTCGGCTCCTTGGTAATATTTGCACTATTGCAGTCACAAAGGAGATCATCTGACAGCCTCTGCCCCAGGCAGCTCCTCCCTGTCACCAGTTTTACAAAAGGGCTCCTTCCCAGAACTCCTGTTAATCAACAAAAATTAGACATCCAAAGAAAGTTAAAACCCTTTCGTGAGTCTCAGGGGCGCCTTGGCAGGAGGAAGCGAGGAAGCACTTCAACCGCTGCTGAGCCCAGCAGCTGCAGCCCCACGCTCAGCCCCAGCACTCTGCCCTTCCCACATGAAATCCACCTTCTCTGGGATTTACATTTATTCTGGCTTCTGCTATTTAGCTCCTAGTACGCTAAGTAGATACCGCAGGGCAAGGAGCACCTCTGGCAATCAGCGGTGGTAAGCACGACTTAGTTTTACAAAAACTATCTGAGAAACAGCAAGTCTACGTTATTTTCCCTGATGCAGCACTTAAAACAGAAAATTGTTGGGAACTACAGAGAAAGAAGAAATAACTTCAGAATTACTATAGATCAGCCCACCTCCAGTAGAGGTTTATTACTACTAACACCCCAGTAAGCAGAGAACCTCTCTCTGTGTCAGGAAAACTGCTAACGGTTTGTGCTGCCCTAAGGATTTCATTCTTCAAAATTTGGATTTATTTTTGCTGGAAGCGTAGAGGTCACTATTACCACAGCAATACTCAGGACACTGATCCTCTTCTTCCTCCACTTTTTGCATGGGATGGAGGCAACGAGGGACACAAAACCAAAGGGGCAGGACAGGTGAGCGGGGAAGGATGGGCTGGGCTTGGGCACGACGTGCTGCGTGCCCAAGTGCAAGCTGTGCCCCTTCTGGCATCGTTGCTTCAGAAAAAGATGGACAGTCACAGGAGGGGACAGCAGGGTATCATCTGCCCCCCGGCTCAGTTCTGAGGGAAGAGCACCCCTTTAGAGGAACAGCTTTCGATGCTGTTAAATATATTTCAATGCAATACTCAATAAATGTATTTTAATACAGTAAAAACTTAACACGGGCCGCGCGATGAGAGTTTGCACCCTCCTTCCGCAGAGCATTCCTAACGCCAAACATCTGTTTTTAAAAATCCTTGCAAACATGGAGAAAGTCACCTTTCCCATCCCCTCTCCACAAGTAAGGCCAGTTCCAGTAAAGCCAATTGCATCGAGGTAACACGCTGGTTTGAGTAAAGCAAAAAGCTTTTCTGTGCCAGCTATTGACTCGCTACTCAAACACTTCTGCCTCTTCGTACACTCACAGCACAAACTTCTTCTATGTCCGGCTTTGTAACACATCCTTGTATGTTCACATTATTTTCCAGTTCTCAGAGGACCTTAAACTCAAACTACATACTAATAGGTCTTGAAAAGGTCCTATATGAAAGCACATAATCCCTCCCCAAATTAATCATTAACTAGTCTCTCAGCTGTTAACTCAACCCTTACTTTTCAAACAATACTAAATGACACTGGGATGGCCACCTGTGCTTTGGAATCCACCAGCGCTGGCCCCCGGCCACAGAAGCGCAGAGCCCAGACAACTGGATGATGGGCCAGGGAGGATCAGGAGAACTCCGGGCTCTCAAGTAGTAAAAGAAAAGCAGCTTTCCACTCCGGTGTGCTTGAGAGCATTCTTTCAGCTGCTAAACAGTCAGACTCTCAGGACAACCATACGGCGTGCAGTAAGCTGTGCACTACTACTGAGTGTTACTGAAACAAAACCAACATGTATTAAGAATAATCACTCTGTTTTCATAAAATGATTATATACCGCCCAGAAGAGAATATGACAAATATTTTAGTTCTGTGTAAAGCATAATAATTTGCCTTTTATGATTATATACTCATTCAAGATCTTGCTTCTTACTCTGGCTGAGTACCTAAGGCTGGGGCACTGAGTATCAGGTAAAAGGCAGGATCTTTTCAATATTTAAAGAACAGATTGTTCCAGTCTGGCACTTTTTAACACGCCTTTTCACTTAATGGTGTGTTTGCCATGACACGGTACGTTTTTGTTACTATCTCATTCCTATCATTCCTGCCATTTAATGAACTTTAGCCTTCATCACCTGCAAAAATCCTCAGCCCAGACTATAACCATTAGATCAACAGAGACGCCAGTACAGTTGCTTCAGTTCTGTTTTGCCTGTCAAACTCGTATTTTTTAAAGGAAAACAGCAGACTGTTAGCAATGGAACACACCAAGGATCTACACTGATCACAGAATTCCTCCTGACCCGCCCTAAATCTGTTTGCTTTGAGTGTGAGATAACTAAAAGACCCCGAGAGTTAATACAGTACCTCCAGGTTATTAAATGGAACACACAGAACATTACATTATTATGCTACACATGGCTAAGGAATTTTAGTATTCACAGGATTATGGTAATTAAGTCTTCCTTCACTTTGGGTGATGTGACACTTGCTTGACTATAATGTCACTCCACTTAAAGTCTGTGTAAACAACATTATCTTCGTCACTCTGCATTACATTTCCAACTGTGAGCAAAATTACAAGGTCAAAGTGGACAAGAATGTAGGTAATCCCAAGGAAACATCATGCAAATGACTAGCTCAAGGTTCAAGCTGGGTTTTCAAGGGTGGTAAAAGGCTTATGTACTACACCAGTATTTTAGTATTGGTTTGTAGAAGGTATCACTAGCAAAATGCTTTTCTATTAGTAGGGACACTTGGTTGGTCAGAACATGGCAAACTTCCTTTTATAAGTAAGGACTCAGCTGCCAGATATGCAAGGAGCAAGAGAGAACTGTTTTTGTACATAAAGCTGTCACAAACTAGCAGAATATTAATTAACTCTGTAAGTGGCAGATGCAAACAAAGAAATATATATTCCAATGACTTCATTAACTTAACACAACAAATTCTCTATTAAACTATTGGTCAGGGAGCTGGAGGAAAAAAATACTAACCTCCCTGTTAACGCAATTTTTTTAATTCACTTAGTTGACTTTGCATTACCTTTGAATATCAAACAAGAAAGCATTCACAGTCTCTTATTCTGTGATTGCAATTGTTAAACCAGACAAATGTGCAACTGAATCACTTGTCTCCTAACAATTATACAGTAAACTCTGCAAGCATTCAAGCCTACGTACCTGGAGACCTAATGAAATCACGTTGGGTTGGGATTTAGCTAGCCATATCGGTAATGGGCTTTAATAATGCCTGGGAATTCCACCTGCAGAGAAGTGGTACCCAGGGAAATGTCACTGACACGCCAGATCCTCAGAAATGTCATTTCAGTCATTTCCATCTTAAACAGGAGCTGTGGGAAATTTAATTAATGACACAACTACACTGTTTCAAGTTCTCTCAGGTAGGAATTCTGTTCAGAAGTTTACCGATAAAAACAGGTCATTGCAAAAAAAAAAAAAGTACAGGAGTAAAATCTGGTCCCTCAAACTTTTAACTTGCTACTCCTAAGACTGTGGGGGGTCAGCAAGAGCATTACAAGTCCGCTCCAGGCTTGCTCCACATCTTGCACTGTAGGGTGGCAAGTTTGGGTGGGAAGACAAGACAAAGTTCATCATGTGGTCAGTGGCCAGCCAGGTACTCGACTGTTTAGACTCAATTTCATGGAATTCGGTCATTTTAGCCCATTGGAAAAGCCAGCAGATCATTTCATATTTGAAATATTAGAATCATAGAATTGTCAAGGTTGGAAGCGACCTCAAAGATCACCTAGTTCCAACCCCCTGCCATGGGCAGGGACACCCCCCACTAGATCAGGCTGCCCAGAGCCCCATCCAGCCTGGCCTTAAAAACTTCCAGGGATGGGGCTTCCACCCCCTCTCTGGGCAACCTGTGCCAGGGTCTGCCCACCCTCATGGGGAAGAACTTCTTCCTCACGTCCCATCTGAACCGACTCATCTCCAGCTTCAATCCATTCCCTCTAGTCCTGTCACTATCCAACATCCTAAAAAGCCCCTCACCAGCTTTTTTGTAGCCCCCTTGAGATACTGGAAGCCACAATAAGGTCTCCTTGGAGCCTTCTTCTCTGCAGACTGAAATACTGAATATTTCAGTATTCACCAAAAGTACTTGTTCATTATGTTGTATGTTAAAGATACTCGTCACATACGGCATTTAATGGAAAAACAAATGAAAATAAAGTGCATATAATATTACTAATATAAACAGGCAAAATATCATTGAGATCAGTGACTTGGTGTCTACTTTGGCAGAAGCTGAGTTTGGCCTCACGACTTATGGTTCTGATTTAGCAAGGGTTCCCCGTCATGTACGACTTTGTGACTTCTTCAGTATGTTTTCTTTGAAAAGTCAAGGTTTTCTGTGTGAGATTGGAATTTAATTGTTTCCTTTTTACACAAATACACTTTTGGATGGATGCTGATGGGAAGGGCAACGAGATGTCAAAAGGGCAGCAGTACAGTGAGATTATGTGCCGAGGTCTAGGGCAGGACAGGCAAACAAGGGGGGATCTCAGATCACTTGAGCAGATCCTTATAAATGAAATCTCAGATAACAGGCTTTGTTTATTCTGCAAAAATGCGTATCAGCAGGTCAAATCAACCTCTGTTATGTTAACTACTTAAGTTACTTTCTTATTAACAAATACATAATAGAACTCTCATCTGTGAGCATCTGGAATGCAAGGAGTGGGGGAGAAAGTTAAGTAATGAGGAGGCAGATGTCCTGCATCTAGCAGGCATGAACCATCCAACCATCCTCTTGCCATTGGGAAGGTGGAGATAAATAAACTGCAGCAAGAGAGAGCTCAGGTGGTAGCAAGTCAGGGACGGCACTGCCTCACGGCACAGAAACTAGAGAACAAAAAGAACGTCCTGCTTTGCAGAACACTGCTGCACTGAACGAGACATCACACCTCTCACTTGGCAAGGATTTAGGCGGGCTACTTAAAATGAAAAATATCTGAAACCCCTCTTAGAAAGGAGAATCATCACCGTGACACTTGCAGCATAGCCCTTAACAAAGCACACCCAAACGGGATCATTAAAATTATTACTAAATAAAGCTGAAAAAGGAAACGCACATGGAAACTTTTGTTTCATTCATGAAACATCTTCCCAAAAATCAAATCAGTTGTCATTCCTCACCACCCATCTGGTACAAACACAAACACGTGAAGGGGGAGCAGATAAAGATTTCTTTGGAAACAGCTGGGAGTCTAAGAAACTTCTAGTGTTTCTAAAAGCTTCAGAAGTCCAAACCTCTTCAAATGTGGTATTTCATTTCACGTTTTACAGTTACCCTGACAACACCATCCAGCAGCTCACTATTTTTTGAAGAACTTTACTTTTTCTACTTGTCCTTCCTCTATATTTACTCTTGCTTAAATAATGTGGAGAATCACTAATGCCGCTCTTGAATTTTTTCAATAATTTTCTAATTAGTTTTATTACAGTTATGTCAGCAACACCTCTAAAGTTACTTTGCTTTCACACATGCTTGATAAGATCTTTTCATTACACTCACTTGTTGTAATATTTACCGCAAAAAAATAATTGTAAGGAACGTAGTAAACCCAAGCTTAATTTTTATTTGCCACATATCACCCAGTGCCAAGTGACGCCTCCTGGCGCAGGGAGCTCTGATGGAAAAACCACTCTACTCACAGCGTCTTCGCAGGAGTACCTCAGTCAACAAAACAAACAAACATAACAAAAAACCCACAAAACCACAACTTTTATCTTGCGCTAATATATTGGTATTTTACCTCACTTTAATGTTCAGTGACGAAGTGTAAATAGACACCCTTCCAAAACCCTCCAGCATTTCCACTTGGCTTTTATCACGCCTTTTAACAGGCGTTTGTACCAAGGACATACCAACGCGGCTTCCCCAGAGACTTTCACATCAGTTACTCCAAACATCTGGGGGGAAAAAGGGGCAGATTTGAGCATTTAGCAGCACAAACTCATCTCCTCTAAAACCAACCCAACAAGCTGCTAAGTACCCAGGGATGAATTTGTGTGGGCATACCAGCTTCAAAGCACAGGGTACCTGAATCGCCTCTGAACTGCCTGTATGTACCGCTGAGCAAACAGCAAAATCCTAAGTATTTTAAATACAAAGTTACAAAGTTTTTCACTTTTTTAGACAAAATATCTTTTTTGAAACCAGAAAGTTTTGCAAAACAGTCAAATCTAAACAAAAGTCGTGAATGGGTTTCAGAAGTATTTGAAGACAACTGGGTATTTGAGAGATTCTGTTCTAGAAGAACAGAAAGCAGAAAAACATTCAAAGTTTGGTTCCAAGTTTCAAATAAAGTAACGATTTAGAAAACGATAACTTTTTCTGCACACTGCAACACTAAACTGCATCTCTTCTGTACTATCCATTTCTAAATTATTCAGCGACTACATTCCGTAAATGCGTCTCTGCAAATCCGAGCGTGAGTCAGCTCCATCTATTCGATTCTCCTACACGTAGCACATCCCTAGTGGTTACCTAACGGAAGTGATGCTGAGCAAAAATCGCTGTTCAACGCAACTGGGTTTAATGGGAAAGTTTCACGTGTTTGACTAATCCTTTTGAAGTTGTTTTTTTTTACCTCCCACATTTCTGACGCAGGCCAATGCAAAACTTGGCAGCATTAAGACGGTTCAACTCTCTTTTTTCATGACTTTCCAATTTATGGTCCTCAAGAACATTGGGGGGGAAGGGGGGAAATGTGTGTGGGTGTGTTGGAAGTTGGAAGATACAGGACAATGAGCTTCGTGCTTCCCTTCAACACCCTTCAGCAAGGAGTTCCACAGGTCAGCCACCCAGCATGGATAGTACAAAGCACAATCCCGTTTTGTTTACATATGAGATTTTTAAACACACTTTAGGAGCAAAATATCAAGAAATTCTGCTTGGAAAGAAGAGAGTATTAACTTTTCAAAACCTATATCATTACATATGACACCACTTTACTGGAAAACCAAAGAAAATGGCAAGTGCGACAAGGTCAAGGGGACTGACAGTGAGCCTGCAGGCCAGAGTACACTGGGTCAGAGATGTCTGAAGACTTAAATACTAGAATGGTACTAAATCTGCAAGCTAATCTCCATCAGAACATTACAGCAATTATCAATGCCTCTCAAAAAAGACTATAAAAATATTTTTTTTTCCTATGACAACATCACTTTTTCTTTTTTCCTGAAAGTTACACTGAATAAATTTAACTTAAAAGTCATAAGCAAGGCTGAAAGAGTTTGCAGTGAGGAAAACAGCATCATTCACTCAGGGGGCCCAAATAAAAACCCACATTCATTATTCAGGCTGTTAGACAAATCAAGTCATACCTTCAAGTAGACAAAGTGTACTCTTCTGCTGGACAAGGTTCTAACGTCTGTGTTGTTGAACTTACCAGCTTTGTACGCAAGCAGTCTACAGGCGGCCACAAATTCTTCGCGCTTCTCTTGCGAGCAGATTTCGTAGCCTCAAGTACGTGTGGTAATACTTTGGACAGAAGTCACAAACTTGCCAATAATCCAGCCACTTTATTCCCTTTATGTTCCATGACTTGAAACGGGCTGTAAATGACTGCTTATAAGCAGTTTGGTATCATTTACAAAACATTACAAAACCATTTCAATGGTTTGAACAGCGTTGGGAGGTGTTTGCTGACTTGCCTGCTTACTTTAACAGGTAGTTCTCTTCATTTCAGATGGAAAATCTGTTTCAATTCTTGAAAATCTGCTTTGACTCCAAGAATTCTTCACAAAATCCTGTGTATTGCAGTGTGAAAAATACACAAAAACATACTTTCTTTAAATGGTAGTACAGACTCTTCCCAGTCTCATCAGCTTGCTTAAAACAACCTTGGAAAGACTTAGCGTTTCTGATTTTCGTCCTTCCTTTCCCCAAGGAAAATACAGTAAATGAGAAGAATTTAGAGCTGCAAATATTTCCAACTCTTTTCTTTAGAATTGCCGCAGTTTGCCTTCACTGTGTTAAAAGCACATTTTAAACAGCCTAAGTACTGTCCACAAAGGAGAAACATGTCCATGCGGGTCATCAGGCGAGCTACTTTTGTACTTCTGCTTGTAATATATGCTACTGGTAACACCAAGTTGCTAATGCACTCCTACAAGAAAGCCAAAATTGACATGAAAGGAACTTGATAAGTCTTAGTGCAAATAATACTCTTAGACTCAGCCTGCAAAGGCTTCAAAAAGCTTAATGATTTTCTCAGATGTGCTGGAACAACAAAGAATCTCATGGTTCAGTGTCAAATGTCTGCTAGAAGCCAATGCTCATCACAACCAGAATGACTTGTTCATCATAGATTCCATCAATAATTGTTTCAGTATGTGAATGGGATCAATGGAGCTCTCATCAAGTATAAATCAAGCTATGTATGTTCTAATGGGACCTTCAGCATTCTCGTGGATCCTATTCAACAGTGAGATTCGATCAATACATGAGCTCAAGTGATCTTGCTCAAACAGGCAGTTCTCTACAAATAACAACACAATAAAAACATTCTAATCGCGTTGGCATAGAACATTTAAATAACGTGACTGCATACAGAGAGTGGCCAAGAAGAAAGCTACTGCGCAGCACTAACAACAAAGTGAAGTAGATCGAGTTCTTTTTAGGACTCGCTGGCTGAGCAAAGCCTTCCAGACTACATGGTGAGAGAGACTGCTGCTGCTGCTGATCTCCCTTTCATCAGTTCCTTATTTTTACCAACTGCTTTAAAATGTGGATTTTGGATGCTCTGTCACTGACAGATGCAGACTGACCTGAACTTGGTCATTTTACCACGACGATTGTTATTCTGGTAAACTACAAAGTTTGCTAACCTCTCAAGTTTCAGCCTTCAAATTATAAACATGAGGCCATAAATGCATCTTATTTTCTTGGGTATAGCTGTTTTCAAAGATGCAGGCACACTCAATTTTAACAGCCTGCCATTTTATGCAACTCTCTTTAGTGACTACATAAAGCTAAAACATTACATAATTAGACAAAATATTTCTTGAATAACATAATTTTAAAACTCATCTAAGTTACACCATCTTTTTAAGTCTGTTTATGTGTGTAACGAGTTTTAAATTGAATGCTGTATTTTTGTAATTCCAGCACAGTTTTAGGCTACGATAGCGCTGCACAGTTTCCCTCAGATTTGGTTCGTTGCCTACTTCTCTTGCCGAGGACAGATCTGCCAGCAGACGCGTTCAGCAGCACCAGTGCCGCAAGCGGCGTTTCTCTGGCGCGTGTGGAATCTCCCTCTACCCTGGCAACTCTTGAGGGACCATTAAATCCTGCAAGTCAACCTAAAAAAACGCGCAAAACTGGACTATGGTCTCTTGTCAAAAAACCGCAAGTCAACCACCAAGCCTGGATCCCGTGTTTAGGAAAGTAGACCAACCACCAAAGTGTTGGTAAGCGGTCACAGTGCTCTGCACAGCCACAAGATACTCCCCGCATCTACTTCAACCTCTATTCTTCCACAACCTCCACAGACCCTCAAAGTCCTTTTATATCCTACTGGAAGGAAAACACTATATTCCTGCTCTTAAAATACGCCAAAAAAAGATCCTCCAAGTACGCTGACACGTTTTTGGTCTATCCCCAGTGTGTCTGCACACACTTCAAAAAAGACGACCAACGTTACAAGCTCTGGCACACTCTGAAGAACTCTTGCAACCCTCTCCAGCGACGACCTGTAAGACTGACTGATTCTCTGCAAGCAATTGCAGACTTTTCCAAATTTCCCCCCTGCCCCGCATTCATTTATTAGCACATTTTTGTATTTTTCCACATCAGCCTTGGTAATTTTCAAAGCACAAGGGAAGCCTGCTTGCTTTGTGCCTGAGAGACCTTGTGCCTGGAAGAGAAAGGCAAAAGGAGCAAGTGCACAACAAAGGTTGTCGAGTTACTTGCCCCTCGACTGACATATAGTCTTCCTTTTATAATAATTTCTGATATAAAAGAAATAGAGTTATATATTGATATATAATTCAGGAGGTTTTATATTTTTCAATTAAATGCCTTTCAACCTTTGCTCTTTAAAGGTTATAGAAATTCATGATTTTAGCCTCTCTTCTAAAGTTCCCATCTTTAGTCATAAGGTCAATCAAATTCCCCTTTTCAAATGTTACATCTTTAAAGAATATGGTAACCAGAACAAAAACAATATCCTAAGTGAGGTCAGAAGATTTCATAACCGTTACATATATTCCTTACATTCTTATTCCATTACTGGCTATCGTAGCCCCTTCCCATTTTTTCTTCTCTCCATGTTTCATCTGTGTTTTCAACTACTTTACTGATGTCTCTATAGTTTAAAATTAGAAAGAAATCCAATACACTTCAGTTCTTTCGGGGCTGCTGCTTTGCTGTAACAACTTGCAGAAGAATTTCCAGGCCTGCCTTGCTCTCCTTACTCTATAAATACTGCTAATGAAATACCACAGCCTGATGTTTCAAAGCAATCTTAAGTTTACTTTTAGAGGGAATTACACTAAAACGGATGCAATAAGGTTGCTTGAGTGACACTTGCAATTGCTTCCAAGTTGTATATAGCAAACGCAGGTTTTTGAAAGGGCCACATTTGTTAAGATAAAACCCGCACCTTGAAAATATGACCATTCACTTAAAGAAATTCAAGCAAGTAACGAAAAAAACCCCCACACCACTAACTACTGCAAGGCTGTGCTGCATTTCCCTATTTAGACATATGCAACTGCTAGAAACATTCTGAATTTCCTAGCACAATAATTAGGGAGGGGAAAAAAAAAATCATATTGCTGCAAAATTAGTTTACTTACTAATACTAAAGGTTTAGTGCTGGTGGTGGGTTTTGGCTCTTGGAGCACTGCTCACCAGCTACACCACTGAAAATGTTGTCTCTCCCCCAAAGGCTTTCTGCGGCACAGAAGCAGTGCTCCAAACAGTCCCTCCAGCATCACCGACGTCTAAATTTCTAATCCGGTTAACATATTTTGCTGTCAGCGTTAAAATAAACCATCTGGACACTTTTGCTACAAATTCTTTCTTGGGTAAATGTAGTTTTTATTGTAATTTGCCTCATTTCCTCCTCATATAATAAGGGAACATTGCTTGTGTGGTTACACTTCAGTGACCTGACAGACCTTTATGTCAACTTCAAAATGTCTCACCATATACTTTTTCTTTATTCCAACATGACCAGTTTCTTCTTATTTATTTTCTTACGAAAATGTGATACTGGAACTGGCTGCTACAACACACTATTTTCATCAGGGTCCTGAAATTGTTTCCAAGTTCATACTACACCACCATCAGTTGGCTTTTCAGTCACCACACCACCGTAACGGGGTACCCAGCAAGGACTGGGTACCTACAGATTTGTATAATCACTGAAATTGTACTTTATGAGCTTCTGTTTCAGTGTTGTCATCTTCCAATCGCCCTCCACAACACTGAGCAAGCTTATCGAACCGGGAACCAAGAGCCGTGCTGAGCGGTTCGGAATCACTCCCTTCTCCCGGGCTTTAAGAAGATCCAATTAAAATCTATTCCCACACAGGGTTATGCAAAGACAATACAAGGCAGTAGGGTACTGAGTCTTTCTGAAAAATAAATAGATGAATAAATCAAATCTTCTCCAAGGTTGTGTGTTGGTTGTTTTATTGGGGGGTTCTTATTATCTCTCAAACTGTGTTAAAACTAAACTCGTGGAACAAGGGGAGGGAAAGGAAAAAAAAAAAGGAAGAAATCTCTGTTCTTTCCATTTAAATGTTTGACTAACTAGAGATTGAAATTCACCTTTTCCCCCGTAATTGCTGGGCAAATCAAATTTCCTTCTAAAATGCAAATTCACCCCATAATATAAAAATGAATACATACAGGTGGAAAAGTTTACATGTCAAATGGCACTTTTCTTAAATGGCTCACACTTTAACTTGTTTTCTGTCTTCATATCTTAGCCATGACAAAAGATTTAATGGCCATCATTACTCAGATGTTTTGTCAGCACACCATGATGAATGCATTCTTTCTGTGTGTTATTCAGAGTTACCTCACAAGATTCCTCTGCTGTGTTACATTAACAACACCCTTCATACTTAACAATTTGATCTATCACACATTTGACTAATGTTACCCATTAGAGATCTGTGCAAAGACTTCTTGATTCAGGGAAAGGTAGTTATTAAAATTAAATATATCCTTGCCTCTTAAAAATGTATTTTCTTTAATTACTAACATATATTAAAAGGTATCAATCCATTAGTGTGGATCTCCCATAAGCTGTCCATGAAAGTAAGTGTAAGGAGAATGTATCATTAACTAATTATAACCATTCTACCCGACCTGTGGAGAGGGTGCTACCTCCTCTCCCAAAAATCCCTCCTTGGGAGCATAAGAAAGGAACTGTCAATAGAAGACAAAAAGCCCAAATCCTCCCGCTCGGCTCCAGGGCACTGAGAACGCACAAGGACAAGCTGCACGACTGCGTCCCAGGAGGCAGAGAACACATATTGCAAAGCTTGAGCTCCTTCCGTCTCTCAAATCCATCCCTACACCATGCCAACCCCAAAGGACGTGGATGGCGCAACAGGAATCATTAGGCAGCACCGACCTCCTGCACCCTTCCCTTCTGCACTTTCTAAATCCCGGTGTGCTCCTCTGACCCCCCAGATTAAATCCTAACCCCAGGCGTTAGAGGGGGTGGAGGACGCTACCGTCACTGCATTATCGTGTTCACTCCACGTAGAGCCTCGCTCCTCTCCCTCATCCCTTGGCCCACAGGTTCCGTTTTCCAGCTCCTCGGGGCTGAAACCCAGTGCCATGGGCCACCCGGGGGCTAAACGTAAACGTGCTCGGGGTCAGGCACCGAAGGATTGCCTACTAGGAAAGCCCAAAGCCTGAATCCAAATGGATTAAAACGTGACACGGTAATGAAACCTCGAGCATCATTTGGACCGTATCCAGAAGCACTGAATGAAAAACGTGGATCTACATGTTGGAACTCAGAACCTACCACATTTTTGTCTTAAAAGATTCATTTTTGCTTAAAAACTTCAACCACTAATAGAAATTGGAACACACTTTGGACACTCGTTCAGCTAATGATTGACTTTTCAAGTAAACTCCCAGCTGACTGCAGGAAATCAATATGGATTTTCAACGGCACCTATAAATCTTGCTGTATTTGACATAATCTGCAAACAAATGGAAACAATCTCCAAGAAACTATTTTGTTCGATTACAAAGTATGCAAAAAAGACAAATAATGACTATCTAGACATCTTCGCCATTATGCACTTCGTTCACTTGGAAGTATCAACAATACCAATAAATTATTTAGAATTCCCTTTAAGGTCGTTGGGAAGTTTTTTGCATTGTTTTTGTCTTTTATTATTTTACAGAATTGAGATGATGGATCTACAAATAAGCTGTTCTTTCTATACCATAAGACTATTGAAGGTTTTATTTAGAATTTTTTCCAGCAGTGTTTGTGCTCATGATTTTTCTTCAAAGGATCTTTAGAACTTGGTACAATTATGCTGAACCTGCATAAAAATGTCTGAAATAATACATCAGAACATACAGTATTTAGTAAAAAAGCATTTTTTGTACTTTAGGTATTATAATATCTTTAAATGGAACTCCTTTGAGCAATGGATTCTTAGCTCGAGTTGAACTCTCCTTTGCAAACATGTCTTTACTTGCAGTTAATATTTCACTGGCACAGTGAGAAATTAAAAAAATGAGTGTAGTGTTAATATTCCCTAGAAAACTCCTCAATATACTATTTATTTTTATTATCTGTAATTAAAGATTACAGCATAGAAGCACTGATCATCTCTGTCTCCTCCTGTCCTGTTCTAAGTGTTTATTTTCCCCTTCTGCCCTACAGGAATTATTTGCACAATTAAATCTCACCGAGATCAGTGTAAAGCACTTGCACAAATTACACAAGCTAGAGACGAAATTTAAAAACTCCAACTTGTTATACCCGCAAAAAATACTTGATTTTTTTTATATA
>NW_009696059.1:0-14615 GCF_000703405.1 Apaloderma vittatum
AGGGTCCTGCATTTTGGTCATGGCAACCCCCAGGCAAAGGGAGGCTGAAAGGCTATTTAGCAGAAAAGGACTTGGGCATTCTAATTGACAGCTGGCTGAATATGAGCCAGCAGTGTGCCCCGGTGGCCAAGAAGGCCAACGGAATCATGGCTTGTGAAATTTTGTGACCAGCAGAAGAAGGGAGGTGATTTGCCCTCTGTACTCAGCACTGGTGAGGCCGCACCTTGAGTGTTTTGTTCAGTTTTGGTCACCTCAGTATAAGAGATATATTGAGGTGTTGGAGCGAGTGCAGAGGAGGGCAACAAAGCTGGTGAAGGGCCTGGAGAACAGACCTTATGAGGAGCGATTGAGGGAGCTGGGTCTGCTCGGTTTGACGAAGAGGAGGCTGAGGGGGATCTCATCATGCTCTACAATTACTTGAAAGGACATTGTAGAGAGGTTGGTGCTGGTCTCTTCTCACAGGTAATTAGGGACAGAACCAGGGGGAATGGTTGCAAGTTGCAACAGGGCAAGTTTAGTCTGGACATTAGGAAGAAATTCTTCACAGAAAGAGTGGTCAAACACTGGAATAGACTGCCTAGGGAGGTGGTTGAGTCGCCATCCTTGGATGTGTTCAAGTGTTGCTTAGATGGGATGTTGAATGATATGGTTTAGGGGTGAACTTGTAGTGTAGGGCTAATGGTTGGACTCAATGATCCCAAGGGTTTTTTCCAACCTGAATTGTTTTATGATTCTATAATTCAATGATTTTGAAATACAAAGATATTAAAAAGCAGTTCAGCCAATGGGACTAACACCTCCCTGCTATAAGCAACATTAGTAATTAGTTAGATACTGTATAACTGTATAAACTGCAATAGCTTGGTAATTACCGAATATAGTGTTATAAAGAGTGAGAGCTTCTTGTCTTATGCTAGATCATAACCTGACATATAACTTGAAATACTTCAAAAGAAGCACGATTAATTTTAAGTTTTACAGACTTAGAATCTATTGAAATAGAAGGAAAACTCCGCTGTGTCAATAAATTTTTGAGTGGAATATATAAATAAAACTATAATATAAGAAATAATTATTAAGTTCTCTGAAGAAAGTTGGTTCTTGCATTCGTACCTAATACCGAACTGATAAAGTGTTTTTGACAAATAGAATCATGGAATTAGAGAATTACCTCGACTGGAAAAGACCTTTAAGATCATGAAGTCCAATCATTAGCTTAACACTGACAAGCCCTTGACAAGTCCTTGAAAAGCGAAGTTCCTCAGGGGCCTGTTCTGGGTCCAGTGCTGTTCAACATCTTTATCAGCAAAATGGACAATGGTATCCAGTGCACCCTCAGCAAGTTTTCTGATGATGCCAGTCTCTGTGGTGCTGTGGACTCACTTGAGGGAAGAGATGCCATCCAAAGGGACCTTGACAGGCTTGAGAAATGGGCCAGTGCAAACTGCATGAGCTTCAACAAGTCAAAGTGCAAGGTTCTGCACCTGGGTCAGGCCAATACCAGGCACAAATACAAACTGGATTCAGAGTGAGTTGAGAGTAGCCCTGAAGAGAAGGATTTGGGGGTGTTGATAGATGAGAAGTTCAACATGAGCCGGCAGTGCGCTCATGCAACCCAGAAGGCCAACCAAGTGCTGGGATGTATCAAGAGGAGTGCGGCCAGCATGTCAAGGGAGGTGATTCTCCCCCTTTACTCTGCTCTTGTGAGACCTCACCTCGAATACTGTGTCCAGTTTTGGCGTCCCCACCATAAGAGGGACATAGATCTGTTGAAATGAGTCCGGAGAAGGACCACAAAGATGATCCAAGGGCTGCTATTAGGTCACCCTGGAGCCTTCTCTTCTTCAATCTGAATAACCCCAGCTCCCTCAGCCTGTCTTCATAGCAGAGGTGATCCAGCCCTCTAATCATCTTCATATCCCTCCCCTTGACCTGCTCCAGGAGATCCATGTCCTTCTTGTACTGTGGGCTCCAGAACTGGACACTCCAGATGGGACCTCATCAGAGCAGAGTACAGGGGAAGAAATACCTCCTCGACATGCTGGTCACAATCCTTTTGATGTATCCCAGGACATGATTTGCTTTTTGGGTTGCAAGTGCACACTGCTGGCACATGTTGGGCCTTTCATCAACTAACACACCCAAGTCCTTCTCCTCAGGGCTGCTCCCAGTCTGGTTTCTTCCAACCTAAGCCATTCCATCATTCTATGATTCTGTGAAACAATATCCCTAAGTATTATATTAGCATGACTTTTAAATACCTTTAAGGATAGGGACTCCACCACTGCCCTGGGCAATGCTTACCGATGTCTGATAATGTTTTCCTCCTTTGGTGCAACTTGAAGCCCTTTCCTCTTGTTCTACCTCTTGTTACTTGGTTGAACAGATCAGTCTCCACATCTCTACAACATCCTTTAAGTTAGTTGTAAAGAGTGATAAGGTTTTCCCTCAGCCTACTTTTCTCCAGGCTAAAAGATCTCCTCACAAGACTTATGCTATAGCCCTTTCAGTAGTTTTGTGGCCCTTCTCTGGATGCGCTCCAGTACCACAATGTCTTCCTTGTAGTGAAGGACCCAAAACTGAACCCAGAATTTGAGGTGTGGCCTCATCAAAGCCAAGTAAAGGGGAATGATCACCTCTTTACTACTGCTGTCCACACTATTTCTGATACAGGCCAGGATGCTGTTGGCCTTCTTGGGACATTGCTGGCTCATGTTCAGCCAGCTGTCAATCAACACCCTCAGGTCTCTCTGCTGAGCAGGTTTCCAGCCACCCCTTCCCAAGCCTATAGCATTGCCTGGGGTTGTTGTGGTCAAACTGCACAACCCAGCATTTGGCCTCATTGAACCACATACAGTGGGCTGTGGAATGCTATTGCTGTACAAACAATATTCATTTTTGGTTTTGTATTTTTTTCCTGTATATTTTAGTAGTCTTGTGTTATGTCTGATGAGGAACTAGAAAGTACAGAGCCAACTCAACTGTTAGTTTTTGTAGATCTTGGATATCAAATGATATAAATGCTTACTAATTTCATTGTCTGCAGAAGGCAGGGGCTTTATCGGCCCTTCTGGAAACACTTCCTAAGATAAATTATAAGATAAATTCAATTCAGAAGAAGCAAAGGGAAAAACTGTGAACTCCACAATTTTTAAAGATGATTAGGATGAAGATATATGCTGATGTGACAAGTGAAACAGCTGCCAGATACAAAAGTTTGCTGGATTTAAAGGGACAGGAGGAGGAAAACAAAAGGAAGGAAATATTAAGTGTGGGATTCCACATTCAGCAACTTTAATCATCACAGTGGGAAATCAAACAAGAAAATTTAATGAACTAGAGTTGATAGAGAAATTTCTTAATAATTTGGAGAAATGAGACATCAGTGATTTTGTAACTTGTGGCACTGGCCTGTCAGCTACAAAATGCATTTGAGTGAATGCAATGAATTTGGAACAAATGTTGTGCAACAAAGCATTATGTAAATTTTAACCCTGTAAATATGCTGGAAATTTTAAGCTTCAATTATCTTATTCTTTTTAAGTCCTACCTTTTTTTTTTTTTTCACTTTCCATGCTTAGTGGTTGTTTCATTTTTGTTATTGTTTCCTCTCTCTTTGTTTTTAATGTCAGGTATCTTCATGATATCTGAGCTGAATTCATTCAGGTTAAATTTTTCCTCCCAGTCATATTTTATTCCTGTTTGTTTAATAGGTCTCTATTAAAAACATCATAGATAACCACTCAGCTGAGTAACTTAAAAAATTACACTGGGCTTACAGAAGCAGAAAACTATTCATTGCAACTACCTGCTACCTTTGGTGTAAAGAAATATTACTAGGATAATTTGAGAATTCAAGAATCTAGTTTCTAACATGAGATGACATATCTTTTATGTACCACAAAAAGCAGCAAAGATAGTCCAGATCTGCCTGTCCTTGACCCAAAAGCAGTGTGAAGTAGTACAGACAATTCTTTAGCATCACACTGTCCAACATTCTGCTGATACATCACTTCATATTTACTCTGTTTCCAGAGGTTTCCATGATTCCCTGGCTGCAGACGTTGTTTGGTTTAGGAAGTGGACAAAGACTTCTCAACACCAGAGGAAGGAGATATAGAAAAACCTCAGAGCAGTTTTTAAGGAGTCTTTATTTTCATTATCTTCTTCATGTTTAATTTTTGTTGGTGAATCCAATTCAAGCAAGCACTTGGAGAATTTAACTTTGTAATGCTTCAGAAAGTAAACGTTTCAGCATTTCCAAAATGAAACATTCCCTTTTTAGCATGCCTAGTATTCATCAATCCTTTTCATCTCCTGAGGAGCTTTGATGGAGAGGTAGAAATCCTAACTCTGTTTATGTCTTCAACTAAAGGGGACCCAAGAGACCAGCTGGATTTTACTACTTATAACAAATATCTGGTACTCTACAATCTTCTGGACATTATAAATATAAAAGAAAGTCCTATTGTTATGGCGTATACCTTCCTGAGAGAAGATACATCTTCATATCTGTCTGCTGGGTGTTGACAGATGGACATTTTGTGTCTTTCATGCCTGAGCACTGACCTTCTTCCCTGTCAAAATGTCCTCGAAGCAGCAGAGTTGGAATGAGTGCATGTCGGTTCCTTACCCAACCAAGTTCTGTCCACTGTATTTAAAATATCAGGTCAGTTTGGCATTATATAAGAAACAAGGAAAGTTGAGTCACAGAGTGTTTTCTCACTCAATCTCACTTGTAGGGAGGCACTGACTCTTGGCAAAGACACCGGAGCTCAGGACAACTGATCTCAAAAACAGGCCCCAGAGAATTTCTCAAAAATGTAAGACTAATCCTCCCTACTTTATCCATGTAAGCTGCCCAAATTAATTAAATAGTACCAGTTTATAATTTCTTAAGAATGATTGTTTCTCACCTCTCAGGAATATATACAGTAACCTGAGTATGTTTACGATCACTTCAAATTTGAATTGCCAAAGAAATCATGGTCTTCAAGTGATAACCTGCAAGCCAGCAGTTTGCCAGTGGTTACAAACTAAGCTTGAAGTGGTCATTACAGTGCTAATCACAAGATGGCAAGAGGAAGAAAAGATGATTCCAGTTGTAATGACTTAAATTATTAGTTTTAAAATTATTAGGGAATCTAATAACAGTGTAATAATAACGATATTCTTGGAAGAAGCCAAATACAGTAGCATTTCAAATTTCTGAATTTAACGGCCCTGCCAAAGATCAATGTAAACATCTGCTAACATTTAGCAATTAATTATTGATAACTCAATTTAACTCACTCTCTATGCTGTTTACTGAAATTAAAGTCATTTAGTAATCAATAATCATCCTTACAAAACAAGGAGAAAAATCAGCTAACAATAGTGCAGATCAATAAATTAGCTCATCTAATAGGAGCTAATATTTTAGTTCAGCACTCTACCTAAGCAACAGCATGCACTACTTTCACTGAAGCAGCCATGAGGAATATGGATCTTTCACAAAATTTCTGTGATGAAAATAAAATGAAAAATCCCAGTGATGACAAACTTAGATTTTTTTTTGTTGTAAAAAGCATGCAAAAAACCCGAAAATGGTCCTTTTCCCTTGAACATAGTTGGACTCAAAAAGTAAAATATCCTTATATTGCCAGCAGTGTAAAGTAGTTCCTTAAACAATACTTTTTTTGCAAAAGTCCTCTCTCTCAGCTTCAGTCCAGATTTGCATTATGATCATTTATTTAGTTTTCCTTGATTTTCTTGTTGTTACTTCATACACCTTTCTGTTGCTTCTTTCTCCTAGACACACAAACCTATTTAAGCAACGTTGTCTCCTGATACTTAATACTTCTAACAGCTGATTTGCTGACACTGGGACATCTATGTGATCTCCTATACATGGTCTATAATTTGCTATTCCAACAAATGCCTGGTCCCATTCTTCCACCCAGTCCCAAAGACACTTAACTACATAAGATACACTCTTATGTGATTAGAATATATGCTCTACAGCTTCAGTGATGTTTTCAGCCACTCCTGGTGTGGTAGGGTAACATTTTGCTATTCAGTGACTTTACATTAATACTGTTTAATCAACCATATACATAACTATAGTACATAAAAATTATGGAAACGTATTTAATGCCTTTCAATTTATAACAGAATGTTTGTAATCTCTATTTTTTCTTTAAGATTTCAGGACTGCAGAAAGATTATTCTGTTGCTAGCTAGGACCAAGATTAAGCTAGCTGGACAGGATGTAGGAAACTACTGGACATGACAGAAGATATTGCTGAATGTAATGGACAACAATGAAAGAAGATAATAAAGATTAAGAATAGCTCCATCAGAGATGACTGAATTTCACACGTGGTTATGAGAAATAGTCAAACTTTACAGATAATGGGTGGGGGAGTATTGGGGAACTTTCGGAGAGCAGATTTTTCAGGGCCAAAACCACAGCTCAGTAATACCAGATTTGAACATGAACGTATTAAAACTGTGACTAGAATGTACTTTAGTTCTCATGACTTTTGGAGAGGGAATTGACACAGGGAAAACAATCGATGAAAGCATTAAAAATAGAGACCCAGGAAATGGGAAAAAAGATAGTAAGGTAGATATGTCTTATGACTGATTTGCTCTGGGTATATCTGCCAGCAGACCTGTCCTTGATCACCATAGCTTAAAGCAGGGTAAAACACTCACTTGTTCTGCCCATACTGTGTCCAGTCTGCTTCTCTTTTCAAGGAGGAGAGGAAGAGGAATGGGAGCACCTTTCCCTGTTAGCAGGACAGACTGATTGAACATGCTAATATTACCATGCCAGTACTTTTTCCAGGCCTGGTGACATCATTATCTTTCTGAAAGCATCCTAACAAAGCTCAGTCAGTTGACGGTTAGCTCAGTCAGTTGAGCGTGGTGTTAGCAATGCCAAGGTTGCGGGTTCAATTCTTGTTCAGTCTCCATGTGTTGTCTGATGTAGTCGAGAGATGGTGTCCCTGGTGGCAGGGAGGTTGGATTAAATGATCTCTAAAGTCCCTTCCAGCCTAGGCCATTCTGTGAAAGACAGGCAAAAGTCTGTATAGAGACAGACAAAAGCTACTGATGCAGATAGGATACTACTGCCATAGTGTTCAGGATAGTTGTGGGCTGACCATAAAAATGTTACCTTCTAGATCTCATTGGAGAAAGCTTCATGCTGAATGGCAGATGGATGTCATAAAAATCTTGCAGAGCCTGTAAGTTATTCTAATTGAAAATGAATCCTTAAAAGAAAACAATTACCATTTATCACATCCTCAGTTATACTGACATATCAAGTTATCATATATAAATCTTCCACATTGAAGACTCCTGACTGGTTATTAAATGAACGTTTTCCACAGACCATTTTGTAGTTTTTAAGGAGTTTGTTTCAATTCATGTGAAATTGACATGCAAGAGAATGAAAGTAGAGGGGCATGGTTGATGAGTCACAATCTTTCCGGTTATTTAAGACTATGGGTGAACAAGACTATGAGTTGCAGCAAATACTAGGAAAAAGGTACTACCATGGAAGCCTGATTTATGCTTTTGAATAGAAATTTAAAAGTAAGTTAATCTGTTGGAGTAGAAACTGCTATAACAAAATGTCACAAATGCTAAGACTCAAAATGTTCTTTTTTCCAGATAAAAACCAGACACTAAAAACATAACAATCTAAATTATTATCACTGCAAAAATCTTATTTTCTTTAACCAAAAATTTGCAATAAATACGACTGTGAACTCATTCTAGCATTTTTTTCTTCAAAACTGCATACAACCAGCAAGAACCACAGTATTTTAACATATATTGTAGCAACGATCAATAACTATGCCTTAAACTGTGTTTGTTTCACTGAACCTTTGTTGAAATATTCTGGTCAAATCTGAGGAAACTCATAAGCATAACAAGGTTTTCAAATAAAATGAGGCTTGTATATGGTTCAGTAGAATAAATTGTCAAGAAAAAGACCAACTTTCTTTATTAGAGAGCTAGAGTGTTGTTAAAAGGATAAATGGAAAACAAGGATAACAACACAAAGGGTTATGTCCACAAAAGGATTTACATCAAGTGAGTTTAATATTTAAGTGTCCTGAGTTCCTACCCTAGCTGATAAACATCAAAGGCTAGATTATTCACAGAGCAGAGCAAAATTAATAGCTTTCCTGAGTTTTCTTTCAAATTGAAGGTAGGAAAAAAACAACAACAACAAAAAAAAAACAAAGAAAATTTATTGGGTCTATTTGCTAACTGGAATGTTTCTGATGAATGCCTGCCTCATCATGAACCAGTCTCCCTACAAGGTGGTCAAAACTTTTTAAATATTTACTTAGAATACCTTTCTTGCTGGATGACAGTCTCTTTTTCTTTTCACCTGAACTGACTATGTGTAATAACCCAAATAGAGTCTCTCTGTTGTTTTCCCACAGTCCATTTCTAATTTCCCTCTAGCTTTGAGTATAAAACATTGTCTCATGAGAATGCGACTTTAAATTCCTGATCCTATAACAAACTTTACACTCCTTGGGCCACAACCTAAGTAGATAGAATTGGTGCTGTTTCACTGAATCAATGGAATTTATTCCATCTACAGATTTTCTCCATCCATGAGGTGCTAAATACTATAAAATTTAGATCTATTCTTACAATCTCAAAGGAGGTTCTCAAAACCTTAATACTAAGTCTTAAAGACTTAATCTAACTACTTAAAGATAGATGTGTGAGAGAAGAGAAACCTTAGAAATGAAAGGTGTAACACACAGATTATTTTAAGTGTATATATTATCAATTGATATTCTTCAGAAGAAAACTGAAGCTCAGAGGGATTCATCTGCATTGAATTGCTTTGATCTCTAAAAAAAAATTAATTCTCAGTAGCAGAGTGATCAGCCAGGAAATAATACTAGAAAAAATATTGTCAGGGAAACTTAATAAAGGGAATTTATTGTTCAAACTCATTTCAGTGCATCTGTCCATCTAATCATGATACTTCAAACTATTTTGTGAGATAAAAATAAACAAGTCAAAATGATTTTCAGAAAATCAAGACCAAAGGAGAAATTAATACACAGAGGTTAATAATGGGACTCAGATAAGCCAAGGGTAGATAAGTAGATAACCTAAGCAGTGATGGGGAATATGAATTTTGCTCTATATAATGGGATATCCATTTCTCTGTATTGACATTTAAAGCTGGTTGAGAGGAGGAACAAAGAATGACAAGAATCAGAAATCTGGAAAATAAAATAACTGGATTTGTTTGGCTAGCAATGAAGAACACTGGGGCAGACAGTCTTCTAAAACTGAAAGTACAACCTTCACCTACTAGAAAAACTACTGCAGAGAGGAAGGAGTAATCTGTTCTTCATGTCCAGGGAGGATAGGGCAAGAATTAATGGGTTTAAATTGCAGTGAGAAAGACTGGAATAGACATATGAAGAAATTTTATATCATTAAGGACAGTGAAGCACAGAAACAGACTGCCATGGGCAGCTATGCAGTCCACATCACTGTAGCTCTCCAAGGGCTGTTTAGTCGCACATCTACACAGAATGATACAGATACCATCAATCCTGCCTTGGGACACAGGGACAGAGTAGATGGCCTTCACCTGCTTCAGGTCTGTGTGGGCCTGTAAGATAGTACAAGAGCACAACACTTAATTAGCACTTTTAAAACTTAACCATGTCCAGTGGATATTACACTGAGAAATTAATTTTTTCAGGTTTAACAGCAAGTTGTTTTTTCTGACTTACCTGCTAACAGTCACCAGGAATACATCTGAAAAATACAAATGGAAAAAAGTTTTGGTGTCCTCAATTCCCACTGTAGTTGGTGACAACAGTCCTGTTGATCTCAAGGTGAAAAATATTAGGGACAAACAATGAGTAATACATCAAGGGCTCAATGCTGTAATTTATGCACATAAAACATTTCTAGTGTCTCCTGCAACACATGAAAATACACGAGATCTTACTATTTTCATACTGACAACCTGCAAGAGAGAGTTCTCAGACTGTAGTGTTAGATCGTTAGTGAATGCATTATACAAAATTCCACTTAAGGAAAGATCCTTATCTTACTATTTAGTTCCTCTGGAAATGCCACTGAAAATCTAACATGAAGAGAGAGAGAGAGAGAGAGAGAGAGAGAGAAGAAAGAAAAAGAAAGAAAGAAAGAAAGAAAGAAAGAAAGAAAGAAAGAAAGAAAGAAAGAAAGAGAGAAAGAAAGAAAGAAAGAAAGAAAGAGAGAAAGAAAGAAAGAGAGAGAGAAAGAAAGAAAGAAAGAAAGAAAGAAAGAGAAAGAAAGAAAGAGAAAGAAAGAAAGAAAGAAAAAAGGGAAGCAAGGAAGGAAGGCAGGAAGTAAACAGAGAGAGAGAGAGAGAGACAACATCACGTTAAAGGAGTAATATTCTCCTGTCATCTGATCTCCATGTCCTCAGTTCGTCTTCTATTTGTTTTATTTGTATACAATTAAAATATTCAATCTCTCCTTTAATCATAATCCTCCTTGGAACACTGGGCCCCAGCTCTTTTACATAAATCGTACAATCATAGAATGATTTGGACTAGAAGAGACCTTAAAGATCATCTAGCTCCAACCCCACTGCTGTGAGCAGGAATACATTTCACTAGATGGGTCAAAAGGGTCGTGCATACAGAAATCCATTTTTTTGTGGAAGAATTTCACTTTTGAAATGAAAACTAAGAAATATTCAGAAAGATAATTATAAAGAGGCAAAACAAAGAAGTAAGATAAATTAATAAATGATGGCCAGGTGGATTTATGTCTGATAGCACACTTCACATTGAGAGAGAAACTTAAGCCTCTGAAGCCATTTGCAGTTCTGGACTGAGATGAAGAATAGAAGGAACTCTGTCATTTGCAAAAGTGATCTGGGAACAAAGCATTCAGAGGCAATCTGTGCACTGCAGTCTGGAGGAGAGATAATCAGCCTCTGGACTACAGGGAGCTAGCTCTGGACTAGAGAAGAGTTTTACCTTTCCCTGGGTGTGAAGTTTGACTGATAAACCAAGTAAATTGGGTAATGTGGGTGCTGGAAAATGGGAAAGGGCAGCCTCTGATCCAGACTGAAAGAATTTATCAAGTCAGCTACACCTGTACAAATGTAATTATATTGGTCTGAGTCCCCAGTTTCTACAAGTAAACGAAAACACATAGGAGTTAGCCAGTCTTTGCCTAGATATTGATCCACCATAAGTTAAAATCAGACAGAAACCTATCATCTGCTTTAATTTCCTAAGTTTCACAGGCATTATAACATTTCACTGTTACATTTTTTCAGTCTAGTTACATGAGTATATAGTTGCATGTTTTATTAGTTGCATGTTTAATAGACAAGTATCCAATTTAATTTGAAGGAAAAAATACAACAAAGAAATTCATTATTGCTTGCCATTTTTACGTCCTCTCCATCCTTGCCAATGCTTGATTATCGCATAGTTAAAAGTCTGTGTCATATTTCTCATATGAATTGTTACAGCTTTAACTTGCAGTGTTTTTTCATTCTTGCAATATCTTTTTCCAAAAGATTGAAGACCCCACTAGCATCTGCTATTTTCCTCCCCTGAAGATCTTTACACACCTTAATCAAGGCACTGTTCAATCTTCTTTTGATAAGCTATGCATACTGAACTCTCACTGGAAAACATTTTCTTTACTCATCAGAAAATTGTGCACCTCTACGTTTCATCACATTTTCCCTATGAAAGCATGTAGCATATAGAGTGGAAACCAGCAAGAAGAAATTCTAGCTCTGAAACTCTGTGTCAAAATTTCCTCAGGGTTCCTCGTTCACTGTCCTGAAATCTTTTAGAGTCAGTCATTTACCATTTTTTACCTATTTCTAGCTAGGCTGGTTCAAAAAGTACTCTGAAATGGCATTTCAAATGCTGATGATTACTATTAATCAATTGCTAGAGTGATATCTGACATCATAGCCCTGAATGCTCTAACTTCACAAGCAGCTGATCTGCTATTAGATGACTGATGTTTAATACTATCACTGATGATCCTGCATGAGTTGGGCTACTGAATTTTATTGAATTTTATTCTTTTCCTCCTCTGTCAGACCTTTGAGTTCATAAATAAAACAGGAAATTTACTCTAATACTTGCATGACAAATGACAGAGGATTGTCAATTTAATGCTTGGGAATATTAAAAGGTATATTTATGCTACCTCAGTGTAGGTACCAAGTATGAGTGCCTAATTAAGCCTGTTCAGATTCCTAACCTGTATGATTCAGTGAAGGAACTAAACTTTGGTGTCAAATGCTATGACTTTTGGGGATAGGAAGCTGTACTCTGGAATATGCTGTCTTATTTAAGATATCCACTCTTTCTTCCTGCTCACTTTCTCAAATTTTGTTTGTATGGAAGCCAGCTAATAGGATAAAAATAAATAGGACTGATCTATGCTTGGGTAGCTTCTCTAAAAAAAAGAGAAGTTATCTCATGACATGAATTTTCTTTCGTTAGAAAACTTGAATAACACCTTTTAGTTTTGCACCCATTGATATAATTCTTCAAGGGACATGTGACCTGCAACTCTGTGAGCTCCAGTTTACACTCTGATATTCAGTCCGATAAAAAAGCTGAGGGATAGAATGGAGTTATTTAGCATTAGCTGAAAAAAAAAAAAAGCTACATTCTGAAAGTAGTATTAAAATTACATTAGAAGAACAAACTTTTGTTGGTAAATTGGAAGTATATGGTCAAAAACCATCTTAACATAATGAGCAGCTAGTAAAATGCTCTCCCCTCAGGCACAAGGACCAGGAAGGAGCTAAAGACATCCCAGACCTCTGCCTTGCCTTTGCTGAGTCTGGTAGGGTCTAGAAATGTTAGAACAAGTCAGATGATGTTGACACAAGAAACAGACAATGATGAACGCATTGGCACCCCTTGCACCTAATCTTTAAAAAAGAAGACACAGTACTTAGTCATCAAGGTGGAAATAGAAGTAAACTGATGGATGTTAGAAGGCTACAAAGCTGGAAACTAGAGTTATACCAGACCACTGATCATCCATGTGTGCATTAAATTTATTCTCTGAGAGTTTTGTATTATTCCAAAGAGTATGTATTATTTGACTAATTCATAAATGCTGAGAATCATGTTGCATAAAGAAAACACTATTGCAGTCAGTAGAAACAGAAAATAAAATATTTGCAGTGTCTTAATATAATGGTGTCAGAACAGTAACAATTTCAAGTCCAGCACAGATGAAAATGGTAAAAACCAAATATCGGTGTGTCTCGTATCCGATGTTACAGTAACTTCATGAATCTCTCAAGCATCATCAGAACATTTATCTGTCATTCAGGTGACTGCTATAAAGATATTCTGCAAGAACTGAAAGGACAGGGCAAATTTAGCTATAAAATAATGCTGACTGACTTAGTAAGTACAAATTTGCACCTAGGTTTTCTAGAGCACTGAAAATAAACAGAGGATTTTATTGTGACCTGTTCTCATGTCTACATTTCATAAATAAATCTATGGAAGTACTAAAAAAGGTAATAACCTTAACTCAAATACATAGTGTAGCCTTCAGCACTGAGCTGCTGGCTCACTTAAGCACATGCTTGAAATAAAACCTGTCTAAATGCTATCTTAAATCTGTGTCATTTTCTTAAATGAAGACTTAAGCAAAAAACATGAAGACGTGGTCAATGCATATGGAGTTCTTTAATATTAATTTTTATGTATGTTTGTATGTACTTAGCAAGTTATTTCTTTGTTCATTTTGTTATTATTTTTTTTTTTAGTTATTGTATAGGACTCAAAAGGATTCTCCTAGAACATCAGTCTGGACCTACACTTTTACTAACAAGCACACCATATATTGATTAAGATTCATCCTAAAAAGAAAAAAAAAACCAGCAACCATGCTTACTGGAAGGCTATTCCAGAATACCTAGATTCCTCCAGGCCAAATCTTCAGTGCACATGTACAAAGCAAGCTCAAATTGTATGTTATTGATTATCTTCCTTTGCAGCAATTCAGTTTAGCCTTATATCTCACGAAATCACTTGTCATTTTGTAAATGCACACTCGGGGTGTCTCCCCGTGGGTGTTCTCATCATTAGGAACTCTTTTCAGTAGCTCAAGGCAATAATTAGAAAGAAACACAAAAAAGAGATTAATTTATTCTCAAGAGTGATGAGTCACATATAGGGTATACAGGGAATAGTTACATTTTCTCCTAAGACACATGATGAGTGTAAAGGCATATTTAAGAGTCAATTATTTGCAGTTTTAATCAGGATCATGTAATGTGTAATTCTCAATCCAAAGGTTCAGCTGCCCACGATCATGCACTAGTTTGGCACAGCTGTGTGATCTTGACTCAGTTTTACTCAGAAAATTCTGACAATATGTGACAAAGCACGCAAGCTAAAGCCATGAAAGTTATTGAAAGCAAAAACACATGTAGAAATGCAATTGTTAAGACACTAACAGCACCCTGAGAATTTTGTAGAAGAAAACTGGTAATGGAAGATATAATTCAACAGGAGGGAAGGGAGGGAGTCTGGAGCCGAGGATGGGGAGGGGGAGAGGGTGGGAGGGAG
>NW_009696059.1:14636-16279 GCF_000703405.1 Apaloderma vittatum
GGGGGGGAGGGGGGGGGGAGGGAGGGAGGGAGAGACAAAAGACATTGAGAGAGAGATATTAAAGAGACTGAGCAAGAGATGAGAGAGAGATGAGATGGGGGAAGGAGGGAGAGGAGGAGGGAGAAGGAAGGGGAGCAGGAGTGGGAGTGAGGGGGAGGGAGCAGGGAGAGAGATTGAAAAGTGAGAGATTGGGGAGTGAGAGAAAGTGGAGAGCCAGATTGGACAGGGAGAGATTAGAGGGGGATGGGGCTGGAGAAAGCATGTAGAAGAGCTGGAGAGAGATTGGAGTTGGATAGAGAGAGAGAGATGAGAGGTTGGAGAGAGATTTGGGAGAGATTGAGGGAGAGAGATTGGAGAGAGATTGGGGGCAGAGAGATTGAAGAGAGGGAGAGATTGAAGTGATTTGAACCACTCGAACCACTCAAACCACTTGAATCACTCAAACCACACCATCCAAATCACAGAGGGTGTTGGCTGCATTTGGGAGAGTGAAGAACCACCCAGAGCAGGAGCAGATCAGGTCTGGGAACACCTAGAGAATCTGAAGGTGCACAAGTCCATAGGACCTAATGAGATACATTCATGGGTCCTGAAAGAGCTGGTGGCTGAAGGTGCTAGGCCACCAGCCATCACATTTGAGAGGTCCTGGCAGTCTGGTGAGGTTCCCACAGATTGAAAAAGGGGGAACATAACCCCCATCTTTAAAAAAGGAACCAAAGACAGCCCGGGAAACTACAGATCAGTCAGCCTTACCTCTGTGCCAGGTAAAATCATGGAACAGATTCTCCTGGAAAATGTACTAAGGTGCATGAAAAATAATGAGGTGATTTGTGACAGTCAACATGGCTTCGCTAAAGGCCAATCATGCCTGACTAATTTGATGGCCTTCTATGACAAAGCTACAGGGCTAGCTGATGTGGGAAAAGTAATGGATGTCATTTTCCTGGACTTGTTCAAGGTGTTGACTCTGTCCCACATGACATCCTTGTCTCTAAAATGGAGAGACAGATGGACCACTTGGTGGATAAAGAACTGGCTGGATGGTTGCGCTCAAAGAGTTGTGGTCAATGGCTCAATGTCCACATGGAGACCAGTGACAAGCAGTGTTCCTCAGGGGCCTGTTCTGGGTCCAGTGTTGTTCAACATCTTTGTCAGCGACATGGCATCGAGTGCACCCTCAGTAAGTTTGCCAAGGTCACCAAGTTGTGTGGTGCCATGGACTCCCTTGAGAAAAGAGATGCCATCCAGAGGGACCTTGATAGGCTTGAGAAATAGGCCAGTGCAAACTGCATGAGCTTCAACAAGTCACAATGCAAGGTCTTTCACCTGGGTCGGGCCAATCCTAGGCACAAATACAAACTGGGCACAGAGTGGGTTGAGAGTAGCCCTGAAGAGAAGGATTTGGGGGTGTTGATAGATGAGAAGCTCAACATGAGCCGACAGTGTGCTCATGCAGCCCAGAAGGCCAACCACATCCTAGGATGTACCAAGAGAAGCATGGTCAGCAGGTCAAGAGAGGTGATTCTCCCCCTGTGGCAGGTATTTCCTCCCCCTAGATAAGCTGTTGCTACCTACCTGGGCTAGTCCAGACTTGTCTATGAAACCTGAGCTGGTCAGGACTCGGTTACACCCAGGAAGCTTCT